>NW_012110363.1:4381432-4393539 GCF_000951045.1 Mandrillus leucophaeus | reverse complement strand
GGCAAAAGGAAGTTAGCAGATGAAATTCTGGTAATTTGGTAATCTTGGTAATTTGTTACCAAGTTTATTAAGAAAGTAAAGGAATAGGCTGGGCGCGGTGGTCACACCTGTAATCCCAGGTGGAGGATCTTGATCCTGGGAGATTATCCAGGATTATGTGAGTGGGCCCAGTCTAACCATGAGTCCTTAAAAGAAGAGAACCTTTCCTGACTCTGGTCAGAAAGAGATGTGAAGATAGAAGCAGGCCAGAGAGATGCAAAGTTTCGTTTTTGAAGGTAAAGAAAGGAGCCACAAGACAAGGAATGTAGAAACCAGTAGAACTGAAAAGGAAAAGCTCTTCCTAGAGCTTCCAGAAAGGAATGCAACCTGGCAGATGCCTTGATTTTAGCCCAGTGACACTGTGTGGGACTCCTTACCTACAGAAATGTAAGACAATACAATTGTTTGCAGTCACTAAGTTTGTGGTAATTTGTTACCAATAGAAAACTGAAACTCTGTTAAAACACCTGCTGCTTCTCTGTGCTAACTTAATAGCATGAGGTCACCTACTCTACTACAATAATAGAGTTGATGCACTTGTCTACCTCACTATACTATGTGAAAACTCAAAGGCATGTGTCTGGGTTGAACACAATACATTGCACAAAATAGGTGAGTAGAAAATAAGTGGGCCAGGTGCAGTGTCTCATGCCTGTAATCCCAGCACTTTGGATCGTGAGGTCAGGAGTTCGAGACCAGCTTGGCCAACATGGTGAAACCCCCATCTCTACTAAAAATACAAAAATTGGTTGCACGTGGTGGTGCGTGCCTGTAATCCCATATACTTGGGAGGCTGAGGCAGGAGAATTGCTTGAACCTAGGAGACAGAGGTTGCAGCGAGCTCAGATTGCGCCACTGCACTCCAGCTTGGGCAACAGAGCAAGACTCCATCTCAAAACAAACAAAAAACAAACAAACAAAAACAAGAAAATGAGTGAATTGATTACCCTGACATTGATAAGGAAAAAGGATGGATACAAAATTTTGGAATTGTATGTTATAAGTACAAAGCAAAGATGTATGCAATATCAGAGATCTAGCATTATATGAGGCAGAGAAATACATTTTTAACAACACCTATATCAGATGTATGAGGGTAGCTAAGGAATACATCATTCCTTAAAAATTACTTAAATATTTACCTCACTGACAAGTGCTTAAAATTCCTGCATCTGAAATGCATCCCATTGGATTAATGAGTTTTCAAAAAAGTCTCTTTAAAATGTAAAAATTCTGAAGATGGTAGTAATTAGGCAACATTTGCACCTGAATTTACCAGATTGCTTGAGGATAGCTGTTTCTATTGACTGTTTGAAAAAATAACTCTCATGTTGGTGGACCATTTGTTTTGATTTGAAGTTTGGGAGGTGTTTTGGGAAAGTAACTCTCAAATCATGATTTTTCTCTGTTCTCACACCACAGTAATCAACACAGAAGACTTCTGTGACCAAATATATGGGTTTTTTCTCACACACACCAAACAGCAGACACCAGCTAGGTGTCCTCCCATTCAGTTCTACCTAGAGATAGTGTCCGATCCCACAGTTTGGGGGTTCAGTCTCCAAGACTGCCCCTCAAACCCCCAGATCCCAGTCACAAGTCCAGGCCCCTGGAACTTCTGACAGGTCAGCTTCAAGTTTGGGGTTCCCTCTTTGAGCTCAATTAATTTGCTGGAGAGGCTCACAGAACTCAGAGAAACACTTTTTATTTATTTATTTATTTATTTAAAGGATGCTACAAAGGATACAGATGAAGAGATGCGTGGAGGTTAAGGGCGTGGTGCCTCCTCGCCCTCCCTGGGCACGCCACCCTTCGAGAAGCCCCTTGTGTTCTGTTATCCAGAAGCTCTCTGAACCCAGTCCTCTTGGGTTTTGATGGAAGCTGCAGGATGCCAGCATTCCTTCCCCCAGGGTATAGGGCAAGACCCTCTCTGGGGAAGGTCTTAAGACCAGCCACCAGAAAGGTGAGGAAGAATAGAGCTCTGCCTTGGGGCAAGTGAGAAGTGGGCAGGAGAAGGTCACAGAGTTTCTGATTCAGTGGGTCTGGGGTGGGCCTAAGAGTTTACATATCTAACAAGTTTCCAGGTGATGCTTATGCTGCTCTGAGGATCACTGCTCTAGGGCCAGGGTCAGCCAACATTTTCTGTAATGGTATCAGTCCATTTGGGCTGCTGTAACAGAATATCTTAGACTAGATAATTTGTAAACAACAGCCCGTACTCTCAGCACTTTGGGAGGCCAAGACAGGAGGATTGCTTGAGCCCAGGAGTTCAAGATAAGCCTGGACAACATAATGAGACCTTGTCTCCACGAAAGTAATAAAATATTAGCCGGCTGTGGTGGCCCACACTCATATAGTCCTAGCTACTTGGGAGGTTGAGGCAGGAGGATTGCATGAAGTCAGGAGTTTGAGAAAAGCCTGGTATAACGTGGTGAGACCTTGTCTGCACAGAAGTGGAAAAAAAAACAAAAACAAAAACAAAAAGCCAGGCATGGTGATACACATTCTGGTAGTCCCAGCTACTCGGGAGGCTAAACCAAGAAGATTGCTTGAACCCAGGAGTTTGAGTCTGCAGTGAGCTATGGTCACATCACCTTGCCTGGGTGACAGAGCAAGATTCTGTCTCTAAAAATAAATAAATAAATACAATTTTAAAACCTAGACAAAAGAAACTTATTGCCCACAATTCTGAAGCTTGGGAAATGCAAGATTATGGCACCAGGGGATTGGGTGTCTGGTGTGAGCTCGTTCCTCGTAGAAGTGTCTTCTTTGTGTTCTCTCATGGGGAAAGGTACAAACAAGCTCTCTCCAGCCTCTTTTTATAAGTGCATTCATCCCATTTGTGGGGGCTCCACCCTCATGACCTAATCACCACCCAGATGCCTCACCTCCCAGTGCCACTGCACTGGGGATTTAGTCTCAACATACACATTCTGGGGGGACACAAACATTCAGACTTCAGCAAATGGCAAGATAGTAAATACTTTTGGCTTTGTGGATCAGATGGTCTCTGTTGCAACTCCTCAAACCTGCCATTGTAGCAGGAAAAGCAGTCACAGACAAGACATAGACAAATAGGTCCCCAGGTGTGGGGCAATATTTGGCTCACAGGCTATGGCTTGATAGCCCCCGCTCTAGAGGATGAGATTCAAGTATTTTCTAAGACGGTAGTTTTGACTTCTGACCATTGTCGGTACTATGTGAAAACTACTTAATGAGATTTTAAATGATCTTGATTCCCAGACTAATTTAATCAGCATATCCGGGGACAGGTCCCAGGCATTCGTGTTTTTAAAGCTCCAACATTTTTCTGGCATGCAGCCAGGTTTGGGAATTATGGTTTGAGATTTTGGCTGATAATTTGATTTCTGATTCTGGCTTATTCTTGACCAGATTCATTGGAATCTCTGCCCGTTGACTTGTTGAATCTGGTTCCTTTAGGGAATATTAACCAAATATAAACCACATTAAGTGGAGATATTGTGAAAAGATATGGAAATGACTCTAAGCATGTAAGATGAAAACTTTTAAAGTTAGCTAAATTGGTATATGATATGTAGCTCTTCAACAAGTGAAGATGGGGTAAGTCCAGGTGGTTTGGGGCCTGTCCAGCTGACCATATTATCTCAGGGTGGAATTACTGTCGGTCGGCTCTCCAAAGGCTCCTCTCACTCTTCAACTATATTAAATAGGTTAGAATCAAGGAAACTAAGGTAGTTTTGGGAAAACCAAAAATGACTGGCACAATAAAGACACAGGAATCAGGATAGTTCAAACCACCCTGAGTCCTTAGGTAAATCAGTCTGTTATCTCCTACATGGAGAAAAGAAACTTTGGATGTGTGCCCGCGTGCATATGCTCAAGCTCCTTGTGGTTTGTAATGGTTTCTTTTGGGAGGCGGGATTGCCTGAATATGCTGACAATGTGAATTTTCTTTTCCTGCTTGCTTGTTGCCAGCAGTCACTTAGCTGAGGCTGGTTAGAGGAGTGGATGCTGCAAAGTCAGGATTTCCTTGTGAGATTCTGAAGGCGACTGAGATTTAGTGAGCTCCCTCCTGAATGCAGCATGTGTGTATGTGTGGTGTCACGCTAGTCCAGTGCTATTCAATAGAACTTCTATGATGGTGGAAATTTACTATGCCCACACTGTTCAGTGCTGTAGCCACTGGCCACCTGTGACTAGTGAACATCTGAAATGTGGCTAGTGTGAGTGAAGAACTATATTGTAAGTTTAATTTTAAATAACCACATGTGGCTAATGCCTGCTGTATTCAATAGTGTGGCTCTTGTCAATTGGAGAACAAATTCTTGGTGTCTGACCTTCACACTCCTCCTACATAAGAGATAACCTTTCACATTTAACATAAGCATAGATGTGCTTGGGAGACAAATGCATTTATTTACTTATGTATTATTTAATTTTTCTTAAGTTCTGGGATACACATGCAGAACATGCAGGTTTGTTACATAGGTATACATGTGCCGTGGTGGTTTGCTGCCCCTATCAACCCGTCATCTAGTTTTGAAGCCTCGCATGCTCTCCCTCTCCTTGCTCCCACTCCCTGACAGGCCCCGGTGTGTGATGCTCCCCTCCCTGAGAACACAAATGCATTTATACCTGGGATGGGGAGGGAATATGCCCTTGGTGGTGCTGTCTATCTCTTTTAGGTGTCAATTGTGAAAAAAGTAGGAATAATTATGGCCCCTCACTGTATGGAATATACAGTGGTGCATGATGATTAGGGAGGAAAGAGGTAACCAACACCATTCTGGAATGCATTAGTAACTTTTCTTGAGGGTAACTAGTTGTTGACATAATCAGACCTATTAAATAGAATGGAAATCTGAAAGCGTGGGAAAACTATGTGTAAAGATGCAAGGACCACAAAGTAAATTTCAGTTTATTGAACCGAGCATTTCTCAAATGTCTGTAACTCCAGAACTCATATCTGTGTGTGCATGTGTAATATCTGCTGGCAACCACAGATCTAGTGTTCCATGGAGCACATGTTAGAAAGGGCTGTAAAATGGGTGGATGCTGTTCCTTCTGCAAAGCATATTCCCAATCACTCCATTAATGGGTCTTTCTGCTGCTTTCTTTTTTCTTTTTATTCCTTCCTGTGTGGCCAATATTATGTGAAGAGCAACTTGGGGGCTTGTGGACAGATGTTGTGCCGTAGGAATCAGAGCCATTGCTGGTACCACTTACCACTTGTGCCTTCAGTACCTGTTTGAGCTATTTAATATATGCAATGTCCATTTGATGATTCAGGGCTGCCGGGCACACCCAATTCTATGGCTCAGTGAATCATATAGTACTTGGTTCATGATGGACATTTCAGGTAACTTGATATTTTAACACAATTTGGTGTTCCAAATTGCAGGATTTCTAATGTTAATTTATTTCTCTTAAAAAGTAAATGGAAAAGGAGCAAGTGATGTTTTTTAAATGCATACCAAAGATCTCTGCAGTCATTCTCTCTAGTTTGTAACCATTTTATTATTTCACAGCATATTCAACTAAATTGAGAACAGTATTTCATAGCCAACCTTTCTATGATTATCCGCCATACCTTCCTTTTAATCTGTGTACTTGCTTTATCTTCATACGTACAGAGCAGTTGCTTTTTCACACTCACTCAGCCAAGCGAGATAAGGGACTATAATTATAGAGAAAAGTATCCTTTTAAGAATCAAAATGTTCTCTGCATAATTTTTTTTTCCAGAAAATCGATAACAACTACAAAGTAAGCCAAATTTACTTTTACTTTTGACAAATTATTTATCAGAATCTCAAAGGTCATGCTAGGCTAAGAAATGTGAAAATGAACTTAATTTCTTCTTAAAATATTTTGGCTAACCCCTAAAATAAACATATAAAAGTCCTTGAACCAAAGGAAATTTTACAAGTAATTTTTTTTGTTTAGTTAAAGCTAAGATTATACATAGCAGAATATTCTCAGATTTTTATATTGTATATACTTCTAACTCATTATGCTTATTGCCAGAACTCCCATACCAGGTTAACCAATTTGAAACTTCTTACTGGAGGCAGCACTTTTTATTTATTTACCACCAGTCTTGAACGTAGACACCTTGTGTGATTTAGAGTTTTTCTGAAAAATTAATCTAAATACATTGTGTCTGCCACATTCTAGGGCAATTTGCATCATGTAAATTGACAACCACATAACGTATTAATGAAATCTTTCTTTATGAAAAATGTGAAATAATGAATATCTGTAGCATATAAAAAAAGATTAATTTCATGACTAGTCTGTCAAGTGACTTGTAGACTGTGTTTACCACTCCCACAGGGTACTGCCACATTAGCTGTTAAATAGAAATGTCCCCATCATTTATTAGTATTCTGGGCACTGTGCTTTTGTTTATGGGAACTGGAGCTTGTCTGAGGGACTGTGATGACTGCTTTGCTGTTATCTTGCCATTCACAGTTAATATGATTTAAAATACTTTTAGATCACATAAGACATCACATCTTATTTATGTGATGATAATTCTTTAGTGCTGAAAACCAAGCTTTAAAATCAGTAACTTTGGAATAGAAGTTAGAGGTGATGAAATGCTATGAATAATTTCCCATAACTGTTATGATATGCTATGCAGATTTTTGAGAACTCAGAAAAATGTCAGAGATAATATGATAAAATTAAAATGAGACATTAAAGTAAAACAAATGCACATTTGTTATAAATTATTCATTCTAGGTAGACATTTCCCACCATGCTCTCGACATTAAATTAAGCTTGAATTATCAAAGTTAGGCTTTGATTAGGCTTTTAAATTAGATTAAAATTAGGCTTGAATTATCAAAGTTTTGAAATATGCCAAGTCTTTAGCAACTTGGTGCCACTGTATAACGCTATTGCCCCAAACCAAAACAATTTCATACTTTAATTTAGAAGTTAGAAAGTTTCAGGTTTGGGGATAGAAAAGTATGGAGGGAAAGAGGATGCTTAGAACAAACCAATATCTAATATGCTTCTGTTCTCTTTGCCTTCACAACTATCCTGACTATTTGTTTTTCCAATTCTAACATTTTCTTCTATTAAATAAAATTGACTTTGGGAATAGGGCAGGAGATAAGAAGAAGAGAGAGCCACTGAAAACAGGAAATAAGAAAACTACCAACAGAGTGCTTTTTGCATCAGAGAGCTAGATACAGAATATTAAAATAATAAGATAGTTCTCTTTATACTCTTTCATCTTTTTAACTTTTCTACTCTGAGACCTAACTACACCACTAGCACACCTTCCACCAGGGAGGTCCCCATCTAGAAAGATTGTAAATGTCAAGCCCCCCTAAATATGCTACTATTGCCATATTTTCAAAGATGGTTGTTTTCTTCCCATAGCATATTCTGGACCATATTCATTAGGGGCTAACACTGAGGTCCTGCCTGTCTACTGTAGCTCTTGCAAGACACATGGACCACTAATAAAATTTGCAGATAAGTAATAAACATGGTGATTTTAATTCTGGGATTAATAATATGCCCTATGAATGATACAGAAGTGTTGAAATAAATTATGGATTATATGTTGGCTACCTGGAGAGCTCGGTTGATTTAACTATGTATAGTAGCAGGGTTTCTTGGAAATTTTCTATGAATGTTTCTCATTTTGTATTACTACATTGCTTAGTTCAAATTCCCCCAAAAGATGAGTCTTTGGGGAAACTCAAACTAATGAAGTGGGAAAGTGGGAAAGGGAAGGAAGAAAAGCCAAAAACAAATTTTTAAGTGCATGTTAATGAATGTGTTATTGTTGTGTGCACCTGGAGTTCAATACTGTGAGTAAAACTTTGAGTTCCATGGAACATCCCTGGACCTGCCCGCTGGGAGGACAGGAAGGTTGCAGCATTTATCTACCAACGTTCCTCCCCTACTGTTCGAGGATTGTCCTGTGGTCTTAACTCTTGTTCGCTAGTACTTCCAAGTCCTAGAGGGTCAAGAAACAACTTTCAAGGCTTTAGAAAAGAGACTGGCCGTGGAGGTGGGAAATTAGCTTGCTATGTACTGTATACCTCAGCTCCAGGTGAACTGAGGTGGGCTGAGAGAACGGGGAAAGGCAGCAACATCATCTGCTACATGCATAACGCTAATATTGAGTGAACAGGAAATGTTAGAACCTTAATGAGTGGAGTTTGTTCACATACACATTACTGAAAATAGTCTCATCCATTTTCCCTGCATAGGTTTTTCTTTAGACTGACTGTTTACTCGGCCAACATTGCCTCAAGCATAGGTAATGATTTCCCAAGGCATTTCTCAATGTTTTCTAAATGTGTTGGCCTTAGAATTCTTCTTCAGGAGAAAAGTTTCTAAAATATATGTGACATCAAATTACAAAACTATAAAATAGCGACAGTTATTACTCC
Source organism: Mandrillus leucophaeus (assembly GCF_000951045.1). NCBI lineage: Eukaryota > Metazoa > Chordata > Mammalia > Primates > Cercopithecidae > Mandrillus > Mandrillus leucophaeus. The sequence continues at coordinate 4,385,100 of NW_012110363.1, read as the reverse complement.
AGTGACAATACAGTGAATTTGTAAACTTCTTTAAAAGGAAAGACAGGTGACAAAGTCAGTTTTATGAGGCCAGCAACTCCCTTAGACATGCATGTAATAAGCAAACTAAGTCTTCCAGAATGTGTTTATTTTTAGTATCTGGAGTACTGAAGATGGACATAATGTTATGTGCTGTGTGCTAATTCACAAGTAAAAATTTGCATTGTTAAAGTAGAGTATGGCAGTGAATAGCAAGTTGGAATATGCATTATTTTAATGTAATACTCTGTTTATACGACAAAGACTCTTTCTGAGTTTGACATTGTTAATGGAAAAGTAATCTTTGTGAAATCATTTGGCTGCGAAATATTTGGAGTTATTTATCATGGATAATAACACAAATTAACCATTTGAATTTTGTTCTGTTTTTATTTTCCTTTTAATTGGAATGAGAAGAAAAAGTACATTCTTGGTTATCTTCTCTGGTATAAGGAATAATCGATGGAAATAGTTAAAAGTTTTTCTCACATTCATTCTATCTCCACAGTGGGGCCCTAATACACTGCACCTAAATCTCTCTCTTTCCATATTATTGTTTCTGAAGCTGTTATTTGGCCAAATTTTCTGTCTCTGTTTTCCCATTACTATTTATATATACATATATATGACTGTGTGTGTATACATATATGCGTGTGTGTATATACATATATCTCCATTATCTGATCATTGCCATAGTAAATCTTTAAACTTTTTTTTATCATATCACCATCAAATTTAAGAAGATAAATATCATATCAAGGCTTAGCTCCCTTGCCATGCTTATGTGATCTATGTGACTCACCTCACTGATTCAATATTAATTGCCACTGTTACCCAAGCTATGTCTTACATAAAATTGTGGTTATTCTCTTCTCATACCTTTCGCCAAACAGGCATATGCCTCCTTCTCTCTGTTCTCTTATATTCTGCTTCTGACATCTAAAGGAAGCAATTTCTTCTCCTAAGTTTCAGCTTACATTCTGTATTTTCATTGACACTTTCTGATAGCAGGCCACACAGATTTCTCTTCCTTTAACTCCCTTCTTGTTTATCGTGCATTGTATACCCCCTATAAGAAAAATCTTATTCTTTTTCTATTTGCTAATGGTTGAAGCAAAAAATTTCAGAATGATGAGCTTCAAATTATGATATGATAATAACCACTGGGGGAGCTTCATAAAAATGCAGATTTGAGAGTCCCTTCAGATAATTCTGATAAAGGTGGTCATGGACTATGCTCTAAGATACACTGTTTTAGTTTTTTCTTCATGTAAAACTATAATGTATTCATTTTTAAGACTAAATTATTAAATTCCCTTTCCTTCCTCCCTTAATTGGTTGATTAGTTGACAAAATCTTTACCATTGCTGGGGAAATAACTAAGCCTTGATGCTGAGGTGCTTTTAGAATCTCGTAGAGACTGACAAGGAGTAAAAATGATTTGCCATATGACTTTAGATGCCACTTTGGATTATAGAAAATGATGGCATTTTAGAGTTAACTATATCCACTGTCAAATACTTTAAACAGATTTGTGTTTCTCTCCTGTAATATGTTATCACTGTCTCTAGATGACACTAAAGATTTCCAGTTCCAGCTGGGAGTAAATTCTTTAAAGTAAGATGGTGCTCATCTTGTTGGCCCAAGATTTCATTTTATAAAAACAGTTATTCAGTAAGATAGCTAAAACTAGTTGAAGGAAAACAATAAAATTTTATGGTAAAGTGTATTAGTTTATTTCCATGCTGCTGATAAAGACATATCTGAGACTGGGCAATTTACAAAAGAAAGAGGTTTAATGGACTTACAGTTCCACATGGCTGGGGATACCTCACAATCATGGTAGAAGGCAAGGAGGAGCAAGTCATGTCTTACATGGATGTCAGCAAGGAAAGCGAGAGGGCTCGTGCAGGGAAACCGCCCTTTTTAAAACTATCAGATCTCATGGGACTTATTCACTGTCATGAGAACAGCATGGGAAAGATTTGCCCCCATGATTCGATTACCTCCCACTGGGTCCCTCCCACAACATGTGGGAATTCAAGATGAGATCTGGGTGGGGACACAGCCAAACCATATCATAAAGTCTTTAAAATTAAAAGAACACAAAGATAAAATAAACTCTTTTTAAAATTAAATTGATTTTTGCTTAATAGGCTCAAAATAAACAAAACTTGATCATTTGTTTAATGGCTTCTTTCTGTTTATTTCTGCTTTATATTATGAAACCTTTTAAAAAATATACTACAGCATATAAAACTACATATTTTAGATGATCTGTTCTTCAGGTCTATCTCTACACTTTAATCCTAACTTTAACCCTTTTTGTCAGCAAGTCATGAGAGGCCTAAAATCACCCTGTAGTCTTTTTTCTTTTATTGGGTTTCCAATTTGGAATTCAAAGCTTAAAGTTTTTATACTAAATTAAAACACTTTTGATATAAACTTTTTCCAACTTCCTCTTTCCTCTGCTAGTAAAAAGTAGTACCATAGGTCATGACTTAAGCTTTGTGTCATGAATCAGATGAGCAGTGCAGTCTAATAATAAGCAATTATTGGATTATTTATAAAGTAGGAACTATGTGGGATTAAGGAAAAGGAATGGGTGAGAATGTGAATAGTTTATCAGAATATAAAAAGGGAGAATTAACAATGAGATTATTTAAAGAAATACTGATTCTATACCAGCTCCTCTAGAGAAACAAGATCAGAAATAGAACAAGATCGAAAAGGAATAAAAAAACATAAACCTATTTAGCAATGATACCGAAGATCAAAAAAAATTGATTTGAGAATTTGCCAAGATTGTCTAAGCAAATCTTACCTAATTAGTATAAAGTCATGTAAAAGTGTAAATGGTATTATTGTTAATGTGTATTAGTAATTGGAATAATTTTATCAGAGTGCTGTACATTTTACACTTCTATTAAAAGTTGAAGATAGGGTTAGATTTCCTTTGTGATAGGTTTATAGTGGTTCAATATACCAAAAAGTAAAATTACTCTTGGATTCTAGGCACTGTGTTGGCACTGGAAATATAAAACACTGCTGAGGAAAATTAAGGAAAACCTTAATAATTAAAGAGATATACCATGGTCATGGATTGGAAACTTAATACTGTTAATATGTAATTTCTCCCCCAACTGACCTAGAAATTCAAGGCAATTTCAATCAAAATCCAAGCAGGCATTTTTGTAGAAATTGACAATCTGATTCTAAAATTTACATTGAAATGCAAAAGGGCTATAATGGCTCAAACATGCTGGAAAAGATAATAACATTGAAAGACATACATGATCTGACTTTAAGACTTGTCATAAATTTATAGTAACCAAGACACTGTAGTAATAGTGTAGAAACAGATACATTAATGAAACCCAGACTTCAGAAATAGGCTCACACATAAATAGTTAAGTTTTGACAAAGATGCCAAGGCAGTTTCAGTGGAGAAAAAATAGTCTTTTCAGCAAATTGTGCCAGAATAATTGAATATTTGTGTGCAAATGGATAAACTTTGATCCATACCTGGCACAATATACAAAAATTAATCACTTGGACTCAGGAAGGGGAACATCACACACCGGGGCCTATCATGGGGAGAGGGGAGGGGGGAGGGATTGCATTGGGAGTTATACCTGATGTAAATGACG
>NW_012110363.1:4377841-4378947 GCF_000951045.1 Mandrillus leucophaeus | reverse complement strand
TGTTGCCCAGGCTGGAGTGCAGTGGTGCAATCTCGGCTCACTGCAAGCTCTGCCTCCCGGGTTCATGCCATTCTCCTGCCTCAGCCTCCCGAGTAACTGGGACTACAGACGCCCGCCACCACGCCCGGCTAGTTTTTTGTATTTTTAGTAGAGATGTAGTTTCACCATGTTAGCCAGGATGGTCTCGATCTCCTGACCTCGTGATCCACCTGCCTTGGCCGCCCAAAGTGCTGGGATTACAGGCATGAGCCACGGTGCCCAGCCAATATTTTCCTAATTTTTAATACTCTATGCCATACCATTTGATTGGCAGATGGCTGTTTTCATATAGCATGGGTGATAAGAGCTCTTCCTTAGCTCTCTGACAAATAATTATCTAGGATGAGGCGCATGAGAGAATCTGTACTGTATACTAGAGACTAAGCAAAGGGAAAATATGTAGGAAAGAGAGAGAAAACAATGCTCAGATAATGACTCTAATGGCATTGGTGTATGTAATGGATTGTTAAGCAGGTACTTAAAGCATTTTGCAAAAAAAAGGTCCCCAAAAGAATAATATGGTAATTAGAAAGAAACTGTAAAAATCTCCATACATGTATGTTTTGTTTGGTTTTAAAATTTCACTATATATTTGCTTCATGTCACTTTTATTTTTAACTGTATGTTGTATGAAATAATAATCTTTCAACTGTTTATGTTCTCTAATGTTCTTAATCTGCTACTTAGGAGCTTGCATTTCTGGGGCTAATAAAAGAGGGGGAAAATGCTGGCAAGGGTATAAAGAATTAGCTTGGCCTGCCACAGTGGCTCACTCCTGTAATCCCAGCACTTTGGGAGGCCAAGGTGGGCAGATCACGAGGTCAGGACATTGAGACCATCCTGGCCAACATGGTGAAATCCTGTCTCTACTAAAAATACAAAAATTAGCTGGGTGTGGTGGTGTGTACCCATAATCCCAGCTACTTGGGAGGCTGAGGCATGAGAATCGCTTGAACCCAGGAGGCGGAGGTTGCAGTGAGCTGAGATTGTGCCACTGTACTCCAGCCTGGCAACAGAGGGAGACTCTGTAAAAAAAAAAAAAAAAAAAAAAAAAATTGGTGGTTGGG
>NW_012110363.1:4373138-4375577 GCF_000951045.1 Mandrillus leucophaeus | reverse complement strand
AAAAAAAAAAAAGGGATCATGGACCTAAGTATAAAACCTAAATCTGTAAAATTTTAAGGAAAAAATTTTGTGATCCTGGATTTCTTAGCTATGACATCAAAGATGGTGACTAAGTATTTCTTAGATACAACACCAAAAGCATCACCTATAAACAAATAAATTAGACTTCATCAAAACAAATAACTTCTGATCTTCAAAAGATACTCTTGATAGAATGAAGAGTAAGCCAAAGACTGCAAAAGTATTTGCAAAACACATATTTGATAAAGTACGTCTACTCAGAATATATAAAAAGTATTCTGGCTTGGCACGGTCACTCACACCTGTAATCCTAGCACTTTGGGAGGCTGAGGCAGATGGATCACCTGAGGTCAGGAGTTCAAGACCAGCCTGAACAACATGGTGAAACTCTGTCTCTACTAAAAATACAAAATTAGCCAAGTGTGGTGGTGCATGCCTCTAAATCCCAGCTACTCAGGAGGCTGAGGCAGGAGAATCCCTTGAACCCTGGATGGGGAGGTTTCAGTGAGCTGAGATTGTGCATTGCACTCCTGCCTGGGCAACAAGTGTGAAACTCTATCTCAAAAAAAAAAAAAAGTGTTCCATGCTTGAAAATAAGAAAATAAGCAGTCCAATAAAAATAGGCAAAGGATTTAATAGACACTTCATCAAAGATTTATGGATGTCAAGTAAGCATATGAAAAAATGCTCAACATCATGTAAATTAAAACCACCTTAAGATAACCCATCTACCAGAATTGCCATAATAAAGAAAGGTGATATTGTGTGTTGGTGAGGATGTGAAACAACCAGACTCCTGGTGGGAATGGAAAATGGTACAACTGTGTATGAGAACAGTTTGGCAGTTCGTTACAGGCTAACATAGATCTCCTTAAACCCAGCCTTTCCATTCCTAGGTATTTACCCAAGAGTAATGAACAATATCACAGCAGCTTATTTATAATAGCCCAAAATTAAATGTTCATCAACAGGTGAATGAATAAACAAATTGAGGTATGTCCATACAATATAATACTCAGCAATAGAAAGGGAAGAACTACTGGTACATGCAACAAATGGATGAATCTCAAGGTCATTATTCTAAGTGAAAAAACTCAGACTAAACAAAATACATATTGTATGATTCTACTGATATAAAAGTCTAGTAAGTGCAAACTAATCTATCACAGAAAAGCAGATCATTGGTTGCCTAAAGACAAAGGAGACACCAGTGGGATGGAACAAGAGGGAGGGATTACCAGTGGGGCACCAGAAACCTTTGGGGATTGATGGATATATTCTTTATGTTAATTGTGGAGATGGCTTCTCAGGTGTATACATAGGTTAAAACATATCCAACTGTGCAGATTAAATAACTTAATAAAGCCAATTTAAAGCAAAGAAAGAATATTCTCTGATGTAAGTAAATATATTGTTTCCTAAATAATAAGTGAGTAAATTATAGTTATATATTTTATGGAAAAAAGGTCTGTTAAAGGAAACTTCCCCCTGTAAATGTTAGATTGTCACCAAATTTTATTTCTAATTACAAAAAATATTTAGTCCCAGTTTTAAAATGCTTTATTTACATACATGTTATTTACAAAGAAAAAAATCTTCCCTTTGCATTTTGGAACATAACAAGTGATTTCTAAGGGGAAAATGAGTCTGCGTAGGGCTTTTCTTCTCTGGATGTTTAATAAAAGCTGGCCAAATCTGATAGAAAAGATTCAGGGATGTGTTCTATCATGAAAACCAGAATCTAGACAATATGTAGCTATGACAGTGTTTGAGTTTCTCTTCTAACTTAAAGAAATATACAGACTGCTTATTGGGAATACTCTGGAAGATTTTGTCTCATAAAAGCCCCCTGTCATAGGAGTCTGGCCAAGTTCTAATCCAATTCTGGCTCAGAGAGAGAAAGAGAAAGAGACAGAGAAGCTTTCACAAACATTTTATATGCTTTAAAATTTAAAATGTCCCTTTCCATAACAACATCCAAATATAAACATCGGGGGTAGAACTGGGGTTGGGGAAATACTTCTGAGACGAGAACAGCAAAGCTAAAGTCATCGTGTCACAATCAGCTTTCCGTAACATCTCAATTGTGTAGACCCCGTGTTATCCAATATTCACAGAATGGAGCAAAAAGATTTTACAGACAAGAGAGGCATGGGCTGTCAGCAAGGATGCTCTAAAACAATTATCTTGAAATTTTGAAAAAATGAGGAAATCTAATGCAAATATGTTTGGCATTCTAGCCAAGGCGGCGGGGAGGAACAAGCCAGTCCATGTCTTAAACTTATGATTCATATCAGGATACCTAAAAAATATATAAATATATTATCACTCAATAATTGAACTAATCAGTTGGTGGAGATAAGCTAGTTTATCTGCTATATACTTATGTGAAATATTTTCTTTTTTTTTTTTTTTTTT
>NW_012110363.1:4328277-4372050 GCF_000951045.1 Mandrillus leucophaeus | reverse complement strand
GGTTGGGGGAAATTGAACCTAAAGCAATAAAGTTGTGTTAAAGGGGCAATAGAAAGGGGGAAAAATGGTTAATAGAACCTAAAGCAGTAGTAGTGTTGGGACTTAGTAGAAGTCATTGGGAATTCTTGGCTCTTTAGTAGTTGATGACCTCAATATTTCCACTCCCATTCAAATCTTATGCTTGATTTTAATTTAATTTAACTAAACTTTATTGTTTTTTTACCAGATAATATTTTTCCTTAAAAGGGGCAAATATGCACAATGAGCACAAAGAGAATACAATATAGTAAAAAGTAAGACTTCTTTATTCTTAGACCTACATTCCCTGCTGCTCAGGCAAACACTGGAAACTCTTTATTTGTATAGCCTGATAACTTTTACCTTATTATGTTTGACTCTAAGTATGTTGGTTGTAAGCAGATTTCCTTCTGTTTTTATAAAGAATATAAATTAAATCACTTTGGTCATGATGACCTCATGACATGTATACACACTTTGTTTTTGTTTCATAACAGGTGATGGAGACAACAAAAATTAAGTTAGGCAAAATGTTTGGGGTTGAATAATAGTTCATTTTTATGTGGACTATATTTGGCCATAAATGTAAGCATTCTAGAATGAAAGTTGTTTCTTTTCCTTTGAAGCAAATTGAGAAAAAAAAATTTTTTAAGATCCTTGTCCAACACTGCATTTTTGGAGTTATCTTTTTGTTAGTTGCCCATATGCAAAATGAAGTCACATGTGCTTTTTATAGAACTCTTGGTGTCATGACACTTTAATGGCAAATCATGAACTTCTTAAGAATTAAAACCTGAAAGGTTTGTAAATTCCTTGAAATTTTTATGCTCAGTTAAATGAAACAATTCCTGAGTATCTGGGCCCAGTCCTTGAACTCCTTCTTTGACTTCAAATATTGTCTGCATCATCATGACTCCCAAATTTACACCTTATTCTCAAACTTTCCAGAATCTTTTACATCTAACTATACAACATCTCTAGTTAGATGTCTTAAGAGTGTTTTACAACAAATGTGCAAAAATGACTCTTGATGTCCCATCCCTTCAAATTCTCCTTTCAATTTTCCACATTTCAATTTGTGGCAACTTATTTAACTGGATACTTACACCACAAGACATATACTTGACCTTGACTCCTTTTTCTTTTTCCTCATATCAAAAAGTCAACCCAGAAACAAACCCAACCTTCAAAACAGATTCCAAATCTGACCACTTCGCACCACTTGCCGTGCAGCATTCTAGTTGTCATCCCTACTGTCTCTCATTTGCATTATTGCAACAGCTTAACTGGTTTTCCTGCTTCCACCCTTGATCTCACTGCCTGCTCTTCACACAGCAGCTCCTGTTGTGCCACCTGCCTAGAACTTCTAAGACCTCCCATTCATTTCAGGTAGCTTACAAAGAACTATCAGATCTGGCTTCCCACACACTTTATGGCCTCGTTTCTTCATCTTTTTGCTTTTTTACACTGGCTGCCTTGCTGCTTTTTGAACATGCTAAGCATGTTTCTGCTAAGGACTATTACACTTGTTTCCTCTGACTAGAATGTTCTCCTGCAGATATCTACATAGATTGCTGCCTCATTTCTTTGAAATATCTGCTCAAATGTCACTTTTTCACAGAACCTGCCCTGAGCACTCTATATAAAATGTCAACATCTCCTCACTGTCCTTCTCTATCTTCCACCTGCTGCTTGATTTTCAACAAAGCACTACCACCTGGCATGATTTTTAAATCTATTTGTCTTCTGCCTCTTCCTATTAGAATGTAAGATACCTGAGACCAAAGCAGGCTCTTTGGATTACGCATCCTTCTGCATAAATGTCTGGAAGCATAAACCACCCACTTTGCTTGACCAGAAGCAGTGGTCTTGGGTTCAGCTAGCCAGTTATACTCATGGACTTAACTGGACTTGTGGCATCAGACTCATACAGCTTTACAGGACATGGGTAGGAGATGACAGAAGGACAGCATCAGGTGTGTCATCAGCAGGAGTCCAGACAACAGTCCAGGGTTTTTTTTTCTCTGGCCCTCCAAGTAATAGCCTATGTTTAAAAAAGGAGATCACATTGGTGGGTGAAGATACCACCCTTACCTAGAAGGTCTATTGCCCCATAATATTGTATTTATTCCCTGGTGGTGTCTACTAGCAATCCACATGATGCGTACACCCATTACAAGATCAATATCCTCAGGGAAGCCCCAAAGCTGTGGCTTCCCACCAAATCTTTAAGTTTCACTCTCTGGCCTCCCACTGCTGATGTTGTTTCCGGTCAGGCATCATTTTTTGCCATAAGTAATGTTGACTAGTAACGAAGTCAGCATTTCACATTTCCAGGGAAACAATGTTAAAAGATTAACTCAAGGTCATTTTCTGATGGAAAGAGAGAAAAGGTTTTGAAAACTTTTTTATTGCACTGCAATACCTAGTACATACCAAACACACATTTGCTGCATGAATGAATGAATGGCTGAATTAATGAATGGCTAAATGAATGAATGAATGAGCATGATACCAGAGGGGGAGCCTTCAAGGCATGGTTAAGAAAATTAAAAGTCAAACTATAGAATGGGAAAAAATATTTGCAAATTATATATCTGATAAATGGCCTTGTTTAGAAGATATAAACAACTTACACAGCTCATTAATAAGCCAAAAAAAATTTTAAAAATGGGTAAGAGATTTGAAAAGAGATTTTATCAAAGCAGATATACAAATGGCAAAAAAACAAAACACATGAAAAGATGGTCAATATCGCTAGCTATTAGGAATATGCAAATTTATTTTTATATTTTACTTTTTTTTTCCAACTTTTAGATTCAAGGGGTACACGTGCAAGTTTGTTACATGAGTAAATTGTGTGTTGAGGAGATTTAGTGTACATATAATGAAACTATCACATAAAAACTTGTGGAATTCCGCTAAAGCAGTGCTCAGAGGAAAACTTATAGTTTTAAATGCATATATTGGAAGAGAAGAAAGTCTGGTAATTTATTATGTACGTATTCATCTAAAAAATTAGAATAAAAATGGCAAATTAAACTAAAAGATTCTAGAATAAAGGAAAAAAATTAAGAAGAGAATAGAAATTAAAGAAATTGAAAACAAAAATACACCAGGAAAATTAGTACTAATGAAGTGGCTACGTTGTCTGGAGTAAATACCTGTGGTTTGTTGTCTTGTGCCAGGAAAATTTAGGACGTAGACACACAGGAGGAGTTTAGGAGCAGAAGTTTAATAGGCAAAAGAAAGAGAGAGAAAAGCTCTCTCTCTAGTGAGAGAGGGAGACTGCCCAGAGGAAAGGTATGCTGGTGGCAGATGTGCTGGACTTTATCGTCAGCCTTGAGGAGGCAGTGTCTGATTTACATAGGGCTTACAGATTGGTTCGAACAGGTATGATATTTACATATTGTACAGGGAAGGCTGGCTACCCCACCCTAACTTTATTATGCAAATGGGTTTCCAGTTGACCTGGGCCAACTTGTCTGCTCCTTACAATAGACGTGGCTGACAAAGAGAAGGGAAGATGGAGCTGCCATCTTGAACATGATTGGCACAACTGCCAGCATCTATGTCTGCAGCTCGATTTTACAGGCAGCTCTTTGTTAGAAAAGAAAATAATTTGGGGCTGCTTTTCATTAAAAGGAAAACCTTACCCAGGACTTTTGTACCCTTACTATCTGCCTAATTTCTTCTTAACTCCTGTATCATTAATATTTATAAATATCTAGCAAGAGTGATAAAAGAAAAAGAGAAGGTAAATATTATCAACATCATGATTCTACACACATTAAAATGATAAGAGGATATTATGTACAACTTTATTGCAATACCTTTGAAAATTTAGGTGAAATGTATAAACTGATCTAGGAGAAAATAGGAAATCTGAGTAAGTCTACTTTCTGTTAAAGAAATTTAGTCTATAATAAAACAACAGCAAAAACAAAATGAAACCTCCACAAAGAAAAGTCCAGCCCCAGCAGAACTCAATAATAAAATCTTACAAACATTTAAGGAAGACTCATTAACACCTTAAACACAATTTCCTCAAAAATAGGAAAAAAAGAAAACATCCAATTCATTTTATGAGGCCAGTGTAACACTGATATCAAACTCTGTCTAGGAGATTTCAAAAAAGAAAAATTAAAGTCTAGTTTATCTCATATATATATATAAATGCAGAAATCCTCAAGAAAATAACACCATAAATTTAGGTGTATTCTGGAATGCAATGTTGCTTTAACATATGAAAAATAAAGTAATTCACTGCATTAGTGGCAAAAAGTAGAGAAAAAAACTATAATAATCTTGATAGATGAAGAAAAAGCACTTGATGAAATCCAATATCCATTTTTTGACTCAAAAAGTAAATCCTCCAGGAAACTAGTATTCATTGGGAATTTCTTTAATGTAAGAAAAAACCTACAAGAAATAACATGCTTTATGTTAAAGTGACAAAAGCTTTCCTCCTGTGATTGAGAAGGAGAAAACAATGCTGAATACCACCATTTCTATGCAACACATTACTGGAAGTCCTACCCAATGCCAACCTTAGCAACTGGAATATCTTCAGGACCTAGCAATAGCTCTGGATCTCTGATGTTGCTATTTATGCATCTGTCAGGAACAGCATTCTCTTCTCTACTTCAGGGCTTCTGCTTATACTGACATTGGCCTGTGTCTTATGCTGGCACTAACTCACTGTCTCACAATCGGACTCCATGAAAAGGAGATTTGTACCATCATGTTGGAAAACCATTGGGAATTATCTTAAAAGGTAGAACATTTGTATACCACACAATCCAGTGATTTCACTCCTAGGCAGGCCATAAAGAAAATTTTGAACCTTTGTACCAGGAGCCATTAGAAGAAAGCCCGTGGCAGCACAGATCATGGTATTGCTTTTTTTCCTACTGTAAAAATAATAGCTTTTTAACAGTAGAATGGAATAAGAAATTTGGAGGATTAAAACAGTAAAAGATACAGTTGTGAAAATATAGTAGCATATAACTACTTAGATAAATTGTGGATGCTTAATTTTGAATGCATACATATTTTATAACAACAATTTTTTATTTTTTACTATAGTTTATTTTATTTTTCTGCCAAGACTCTGTCATGCAGACAATTGTTTACATTAAAAGAATGATAAACACAACATTTACAGTAGTGATCTGTGCTGAGTGGGGCAGGAAGCAGGGCAACGGGATGAGAAGTTATGAATAGAGGTAAACAAATGACATTTTGTTTCTTGCTTGGGTGATAACTTCATGGATGTTCAATATATTATTGCTCTTAATGTACATATATTATGTATATGTATTCTTTACATATACCAAGTTTTTATGCCAAAAGACCAGGTCTTTTATTGTAGTTGATAATAAATCCGGGAAAACAAGATTTGCAGTGGTGAGTGGCATGGAGGCCAAAGCAACTTCATGTTGCATACTAATCCACCATACTGACATCTGATTAATCTCAGTTTTGTGAAGGCCTCTAAGATACCTACTTTATCTATCATTGCTTGTGCAGGAGCACCTACTTCCTGTAAAACCTGACGATTTAGGTCAAAACAAGCTTTGATGTTATTGTATTTCAATTGTTCCTTCCAAGTCACGCTTTTTCTGTGGTATATAAGCCCTGAGTCTGGGTGTGCAATGGCACAGGGATACACCATCTTGTCTTGCTGCTGCCTCAGACACAGACATGGCTTCTGTTCATAAGTCTCTATTAAATGTTTCTAAGAAACTGGATTTGTTAGCCTTTTTCTTAGGCCTCTTAGCTTCCTTGGACTTGGGGCAGGTTAGCATAGACTGGCTGCCCACTGCGGAACAAGTGGTGATTCCCTTGTTGTGCAAGGCAGAGGCAACAACATTGCACAGCTAATCAGGTGCTTATTGTAGCTAATAGATGAAGGTCATCTAAAATGCTCTTAATTGGTAGATATGGTGGCTCATGATTGTAATCTCAGCACTTTGAGAGACAGAAGTGAGAGGACCACTTGAGGCCAGGAGTTCAAGACCAGCCAGGACAACACAGTGAGACCCAGTCTAAATTTTTTTTTTTTTTTTAAACATTAGCTGGGCATGGTGGCATGTGCCTGCAGTCTCAGCTACTCAGGAGGTTGAGGTGGGAGGACTGCTTGAGCCCAAAAGTCGAGGCTACAGTGAGCTGTGCTTGTACCACTGCACTCCAGCCTTGGTGACAGAGCAAGACCCTGTCTCAAAAAATAAAAAAAGACACAAAAAACATTTCTTACTGGCTGCTTCTTACTTTTGCTGTTGGTACAAAGGCACATAAAAAAGCAAAACAAAACAAAAAAAACACTTGATTGAGCTCTCAGCAGGCCTCTATCATCAATTACCACATAGGCCATGCATACGCCACTCTATGACTGGGCTTCCTTTGGGTCAGACATCCAACCCTGCTCTGGTCAACTGTGACCTGGTCACATGTACTGAACTCAGAAGCCTGTGGATGGGGCAGGCTCCTGTGGCATCCCTAGGAGTGTGAGTACAACCAACTAGCAGCTTGTTGGGTCCATCTAGTATGAGAAGTGAGCTCATCTAGCAAACAAAAAGATACTGAGTTCTAAACAGACTGCCCTTTCCACCAGAGGGCGATTTGAATCTCTCAGTTATAATATTTCTTGCATTTTAGAGCTTCCACTTACTTTCACAACAATTATTGTAAATATAAAAGTTTTCTGGCCTTAAAATTTTATAATATCTGCGCACTGGGGTTCACTGATGTAATTTTTTTTCTTCAGACCATTTGGAATAGTTTAATATACAGCTGTAAGTGGTCTTGGTCAAAATTCTACAACTTTGTCTTTAAGATAAGATGGCTTATATGTGACTAAATAAGCTTGAGTCTAAACATTCATTTATTTAAAATTTAATAGTTGGAGTTTACTTTTGTAAAAACAAATTTAAGAGAATCATTTGGCATTGTGCTTAGCAAATTATCTATTGTGTTACTAATTCTACATTGATTAGAGAAACACCTTCAACATAAAGCAAGAAAATAATTCATTTTTATTATATGTATATTCCAATTTTCTTTGTTATTCTACGTATTGAGTATATGTATTTATATTTTTCAAGATAGGGTCTTACTGTCACCCAAGCTGGAGTGCAGTAACTTGATCATAGCTCACTGCAACCTTGAACTCCTGTGCTCAAGCAATCCTCCTTACTCAGCCTCCTGACTCAGCCTCCTGAGTATCTTGAACTGCAGGCATGCACCACCATGCCCCAGTAATTTTTTTAGTTTATTTATTTATTTATTTATTTATTTTGCAGAGACGGGATCTCCCAATGTTGCCCTGGCTGGTCTCGAACTACTGGCTTCAAGTGATCCTTACACCTTGACCTCCCAAAGTGCTGGGATTGCAAGCATGAACTACCACATCCAGCCTGTATTGCATATTTTACATTTGCAGGTTAGCAAAAACATTGCAGCTATTCAAGGAAAAAGCAGGTGGCTCAAATGAATAAATACTTGTTTCTGAAAGTTTATATACTCCTGATATTGTAATTTAGAGTAAAGAAAAAGACAGCTAATGTTAAAGATGTCTTGGATAGGGCTGGGTGTGGTGGTTTATGCCTCTCATCCCAGCATTTTGGGAGGCCGAGGCGGGTGGATCACCTGAGGTCGGAAGTTTGAGACCAGCCTGACCAACATGGAGTAAACCCCATCTCCACTAAAAATACAAAATTAGCCCTGCGTGGTGGCACATGCCTGTAATCCCAGCTACTTGGGAGGCTGAAGCAGAAGAATCGCTTGAACCCAGGAGGCAGATGTTGCGGTGAGCCAACGTCGCGCCATTGCACTCCAGCCTGGGTGACAGAGGGAAACTCTGTCTCAAAAAAAAAAAAAACAAAGTCTTGGATAGATTCCAAATTTGGGGATTTTAAAATCTGAAGCTTTGGTGGCTTTTAATTGGTAAATAGAATAAGCTACATTTATTTCTTGAAAGAATATTTTGGTTTTACTGGATGATAAATATTTTGCAATACTGCAGATGACTAAAAATCTGCAGTGTGGATCATCAGAAAAGATTAATCACTTTACATCTTTATTGAAGATGTGACTTTCATATTTTTATCTGTAAAAGGGTTATAGTCTACCTTAAAACACACACACTATATAAATATAAGGCTGAGCTATGACTACCTTTGCAAAAAGTTAACTATTTCATCTCAAGCATGTTGTGTAACTTTAGTTTAGGATTCTGTCATTGGTGAAGCAAACTCTAAGTTGTCACACAAACTCTGAAGGGTACAACCTGACTCAGTTTGGGGATGATAGAGACATCCTGGATCTCCACAGGGCCCCCTCGAGGGTGCCTTAGGCTATCCTGATGTATTTGTATGCTAAATAATAACATTGATTTCTGTTATGTCACAGTTCTGAGCTTAGCGTCAAGATGCAGTTGCGGCTTCAAGATATGTTATGGCAAAATCAGAAACAATTGCAGCAAAATTTCATCTGTCACTCTGTATTGCTCCTGTGGCTTTGTGAAATAGCTAGGACATAAAGATCTTTGATTCTGAGACTAGACCAGCACTGAAAATAATATTCGTATCATCAAAGTTTATACATATTTAGATTTTTCAAAGGATTGATTGAACTTTCTTGGTTCTACTACTAAGGTAAATCATTCTAGGCTGGGATCTATTAGCAACGCTATGATGAGTCTAGCCACATTTATCTGTGACATTGTCCCTTGTGGTAATGATAACAGTTTGATTAGCTCCAGGGATCCCTTTTATCTCCCAGCAACCAAATCTGGCGATGGGTTTGGGCGCTGAATGGTATTATGCTATCTAAACACACACGCATGTAAATGGACTCATACTTCTTAAAACCAGACTGAAGCAATTTGCTAGGAATTATTCACCAGCTATTAAATATGTCAAAAAAGCAAAGCAAATAATACATTAAAGGGATTCCAAAGTCTGGTGGCTCTTGATAAAGTGAACCAAGTTGCTGAAGGATTTTTATGCTACAATGTTTATATATTATGAAAAGGATTACTTAGTGATGGTATCATAAAGGATGGGGAAAACTATGAGAGCTATAAAAGTTAATAAAGTCACCTTGAATGAAATCTCAGGCAAAACAAACCCAGAGATATCTAATGAACTATGATCAAATAGCAGAGTCAATAGTTGTGTGTATCCTGGGGCATATTTTCTTTCAGTAGCTTACATTTACATACTAATGAAAGACCCAGTTAGGAAGTTGTACCTGTATTCTTCTTTTTAGTACTTAACACCATGAAAAATCATCTTCATTGGAAGATATTTCTATTTGATAAGTACAGATGCTCCCTGATTTACAATAGTTTGAAAAATTTTACAATAGTTTGAACTTTACAACTTACAATAATTTGAAAAATTTTCAACTTTACAATGGTGCAAAACCATTGTAATCTTGATGTAATGTACAATATTCAACAAATTATTACAAGAGATAATCCATACCTTATTATAAAACAGGTTTTGTGTTAGATGACTTTGCCCAACAGTAGGCTAATGTAAATGTTCTGAGCACATTAGGTAGTCTAAGCTAAACTATGACCTTCAGTAGGTTAGGTGTATAAAATGCATTTCTGACATACAATATTTTAAACTTAAGGATGGGTATATAGGGATATAACCCCATCATAAGGTAAGGAGCATGTCCTAAAAAAGAAAGAGGTCAGGCATGACTTCCTCATCATTCATTCAGTTGCTTTTCCCTAGCTTCAGTTGCCTGTTCATGAAAGCAAGCTGTTGTTGTTTGAGAACAGAGAACAGAGGCTTTTGTGGATTGAATCCATGAACTAATTGAATCAAAACAATATGCCCCAAATAAGTAACAGTGACCTCAGTAAAAGCATGTTTGAATTTATATTGATTGCTTCATGTGTAGTTAAAATCCAGTGGAGGAGGAGCAAGAGCTATACAGACACTGCCACCTCCAGCACTGCAACATTTGTGGTTGTGATAGGGACAGGAGGCAGAAAAATTCTAGGCAGAAAAGGGTAGGGTCCCTGGTGAGGGCCCCACCCTCAAGCCTGGAACTACTGCCCAAAGTGAGAATTTTGCATCCTCATTTTCCTGCTTGAGTGTTCCCTTCCAAAATCACCCCTGGCCCACCCCACCCACTATCCTGTACTCATAAAAACCAGAGGCTCCACTGGCAGAAATCAGAGAAGGTGTATTAGTTTGTTTACATGCTGCTGATAAAGACATTCTCGAGACTGGTCAATTTACAAAAGAAAGAGGTTTAATGGACTTACAGTTTCATGTGGCTGGGGAGGCCTCACAATCATGGCAGAAGGCAAGGAGGAGCAAGTCACATCTTACATGGATGGCAGTGGGTAAAGAGAGAGACAGAGTTTGTGCAGGGAAACTTCCATTCTTAAAACCATCAGATCTCGTGAGACTTATTCACTGTCATGAGAACAGCACAGGAAAGACCTGCCCCCATAATTCAATTATTTCTCACTGGGTCCCTCCACCAACACATGGAAATTATGGGAGCTACAAGATGAGATTTGGGTGGGGACACAGAGCCAAACTGTATCAGAAGGGGAGAAGAGAAGAAGGAGCTGAATGTCAGAGAGAAGCGGCTTAACTGCAAAGGGACAGCTTGATGGCAGGACTTTGGAGAAGAGTCCAGCTGGAGACAGCCAGACTTCAGGGGAAGAATACATTATTGCTCCATCCCCTTTTCAACTCCCCTTCCCACTCAGTGCCACTTCCATCAGCAATAAAATCCCCCACATGTACTATCCTTCAATTTGTTCGTGTGACCTGATTTTTCCTGGATGCTGGATAAGAGCTCAGGATACAGAGGCCATCACACTGACTCTCTGTCCTTGCAAAAAGGAAGAGAGTTCACTGAACTATTAAACACTTAAGCTGTCTGCAGATGGCAAAGCTAAAAGAGCGCTGCTTATAACACTACTTCTGGGGCTTTGGGTTTTGTGGGTATGCCCCTCTAGATGCTGCTGCAGGGCCCACACGGAGCTCCTGCTGGCACCCAGAAGCACTTGCCCCAGCTTCTGTGCCCACTCAGCTGTGCTCCTCCTCCTGTGATGGGTAGAGCACAGCAGATCTGAGTGAGTGAAGCCAGCCAAAGCGGCCAGCCAGTTCCAGTGTCCGCATTCCAGTTCCCACTTGTGAAGAGGTTGGAGAAAATTTCCTGTTTCAGTTGTGTGGTAATTCTAAAGAGTGAAACAGCACAAAATGACTTGGCTGAGAATTGGGTGCATAACGCATTTTTCTCCATTCTATGTTGTAGCTAAAAATTCCTTTTTTTCCCCCCAAGACAGGGTCTTGCTCTATACCCAGGCCAAAGTACAGTGGTATGATCATAGCTCACTGTAACCTTGAGCTCCTGTGCTCATATAGTCCTCCCACTTTGGCCTCTTGAGTAGCTGGGACTACAGGCACATGCCACCATGCCCAGCTAATTTTTACTTTTGTCTTTGGTAGAGATGGCATCTCACCGTATTGCCCAGCCTGGTCTCAAAGTCCTGACCTCAAGAGATTCTCCTGCCTTAGCTTCCCAAATTGCTGGGATTACAGGTGTAAGCCACCTCATTTTTATTAATGAAGAATTTGAGGCATAGAAAACTGAATTTGCCAAAGGTTATGCCTCTGGTCAGTGACAAAGCTGGAATTTGAACCTGGATCTGTCTTCAGTCTATGTATATTATTCTTTGCTAAGAATGCCCACCAGCAGCACCTTTGGAGATCTGAAAAATCCACATGCCTGGTAATATCCTTTATGAGCTATGGCAGGGGGGGACAATTGTTAACACTCAGATATAGATTATGGATTATATATTAGTAAGGCAACAGTATTAAAATTCCTGGTTTTAGTAATCATACTGTGGTTGTATAAGATAATCTACTTGTTTCCTAGGAAATATACATTTCAATATATCTCTCCATATCTAGATTCTCTATCTATATATACATGTAGAGCTAGATAGGGAAAATAATACGTGAGGAAAAATATAAGCAATTGGTGACTCTGGGTGTGGCGCATTGTATTTTGTACAAATGCTGACAATAATGTATCGCATTTCATAGCTCTTTTACTAAGTAGGGGTTTATTTTCTCTGTCCTTAAATGTGGATGGGCATGTGTATGGCACAAATTATGCTGTATGACTTTCCAGACTGATAATAAAAGGCAACATAGCTTCTGCCTGCTTCTTTAGCGTGCTCATTCTTGGAACCCAGCCACTATGCTCACAGGAAGCTCAAGCAACCCTATAGGAACTTTCTTGGAGAGGTCCACATGGGAAGGAACTGAGGTCCACAACTCTCGGCACTGCAGAACTGAATCGATGACCAGCACTAATTTGCTAGCAATAGGAGGAGCTGTCTCAGAGTTAGATACTCCAAGCCCCAGTTAAGCCACTACACCCGCTGATGCTGCATGAAGCAGAGGTGAACCTTCCTTCTGAGACATGCCCAAGTTGCAGATATGTGACTAAGAAATAGCTGTTGTTATTTTAAGTCACTAATTTTTGGGTGTTTATTATGCAGCAATAGATAACCACAAGTCTGAATAAAATTAACATGGCAGTTCTTTGTAATATTCATTCATGCAGATTCTTGTAAATTCGAGATTATGTGAAAATGAAAAGTTTAAAACAGTCATACCCAGACTCTGTCTCCGGAAATCTTAGTGCATGTGGGTATTTTACTTTTTGTTTTGTTTTGTTTTGCTGAGATGGAATTTTGCTCTTGTCACCCAGGCTGGAGTGCAATGGCACGATCTTGACTCACTGCAGCCTCCACCTCCCGGGTTCAAGCAGTTCTAAGCCTCCCAAGTACCTGGGATTACAGGCACCCGCCACCACACCCAGCCAATTTCTGTATTTTTAGTAGACGCAGGGTTTCACTATGTTGTCCAGGCTGGTCTCAAACTCCTGACCTCAGGTGATCCACACACCTCCCCCCTCAGCTTCCCAAAGTGCTGGGATTACAGGTGTGAGCCCCCGTGCCCAGCTGGATATGTGTATTTTAAATGAACAAACCAAACCAAGACTTCTCAGGAGATTCTGATATATACCTTCAGTTACAAATCACCAATCTAGTTGAAAAAAAGCAAATTGATGACTGTTTTAAAAATTATGTGTTTTTAATATTATGTCAAATGAAGTTATTCTAAAGTATTGTAAAAAAGTTAATAAATTAAAAAGAGTATATAGATATCTGAATATTTTCTTAATTATTACCTAAAGCCAATTTTTAAAAATGTGATATTCCTTACATTAAAATTTGAAGTCATTCTACTTGGCTTTTTAGTGTCTTTCTAGACTAGGCCTTTTCTTGCCTGAGTGCCATGTTGAATAGATATTAACTATCATATACTGTTTTTTGATTAAAGTTTTCCCATGTTTTCTATTATGTGCAGATTCAACTTCAAGTCTTCTTCAGTAATTTTATGGCCCTCCCTCCTCTATATGGTTTCTTCCTACCTTTTCACTTTCATTTCTTGCCACATATTCTTCTGAATTTAATGTCTCATCTCTACTAAACTACCTATATTCCAGAATACACTATGCTATCTCCATACTCCTATGTCCTCTCTATTTATGTCCTGCCAGCTTGGCAATTTCCAGTTAATGTTGCAAGTCTTAATCCAAATACCATCTTCTATGTGTAGCTGGTAAGAAGTTAGTGCAGCCCTTTGAACTTATCTCCATTACAGCAATTATAATATTAATACTCCACACATGTTTACTGAGTGCATATTGCAAGACTGCCAGTATTTTAGGCACTGGGGATGGGAAATTAAATAAAACATATCAACAGTTTCTGCACTTGAGGAGCCTAATTGTATTGCAATTGTTAATGTACCCTCTGTCTCCCCACTGGAGGGTATACAACTTGAGAGCAGGGTCTCTGTCTTAATTATTTTTGTATCACCTGTACCAAGCAGTGTCTGGCCCACAGCAGAAACAGGATGGTTTTTCATTATTTAATGAATAACCGTATCTAAAGGAATATCCTTGTTTCAAGTTTTCCCTGTAACCTGAACTAATTAAATAATCCAATGATCTTGTGTCCTAAACCAATCGTTACATTTTTTTTTCTTTCTTAGCATTTTTATTATTTTATCACTTCTTCTGAGTAACTCAGGCATCACGCTATTATTTCTAGGAAGAAATGTAACTTCTAAGCAGAGACGGTCCCAGGAAAATTGTGAGGAAGATTTTATTTTGCCTGCCTTCAAACTCTCCTCTATCCCAGGCAAGCCCCCTTTCAAAGACTGTATGTCTTTTCCTCCATAACCAAACTTCCTTGCAGGGAAGGCTCTGATATCATCATGTCAGGTAATTATTGACACCTCAGTAAGAATATGTGAATATGTGAAATTATATCAACTTTTCCACTAGAATTTGTTTTGACCCTAGTGGACAAATGGAAAATTATGACTCTATTAAGAGAACTTCAGCTACTGGATATACATTCTTGGTGATTAGAATTCTCCCTACCTCCCTGAAATCACAAAAGGTAAATGCTCAGTGCATATGCTTATGACTTGTTATTTGTTTTTAGTGGTTACCCTGGGAAATTTCAAATATGAGTTGGTGGCACTTAAAAAATAAGGAACTGAAAACGTATGTACCATTCCAACCCTGAAACACACAGTCACACACACAAGGAGATTAGAGGTTTGGACAGAGTCAGTTTGGAGCCATTTGAGGAGAGAGGCTGGGCAGTGGCCGTGGAAATAATTACTATAAATGCTCACTTTCTAGGAAGACATACCCAGATTTGATTTGCTGAAATGTTTCTGAATACCTTTCAAGCAGAGTCTTTCTTTGGACAAAGCCACTATAAGTTTACTGTTTCAAAATTTTAGTCTGTAATGTTTCTGTCCAGGACAGAATTACTTGAAGAAAATGGTCATAAAGTCCTTTCGGTTCTCTCATTTACTAATGCAGTTTAGCCATCAAATCTACTAAACTGCAGCGTACAGACAAAAACCATTTTAGAGCTTCTATCGCACAAAACAATAGATATGAATATCCTGCCTGTGGAGCTCTTGATACTATTTTATTTCATTTTTGTGTTGGGAATTTTTTATCCTTTGAGTTTTCTGTGTTTTATTATAAACAAGTACACTGACTTCAAATATTGAAAAGTGTGTAACCACACATTTTTTTCTGGGCTTAGTGGATGCAGTCACACTGAGAAAGTTGAGCTGATGCCTGGAATTGATTCACTCAGTGCAACTGTCAGATACTCCTTGTTATTACAAGGAGGGGATTATTTCCTTATCCTGTGACTTTAAAAAGAATTGTAAATAAGCATTTACTATTCAATTATTCATTCAACTATTAAGTATTCAGCACAGACTGTGTATCTAGTAGACACTGAGTTAGCCTCTGGATATTCAGTGGTAAATAAAAGTCTTTTCCTTCATGGAACTTATGTAAAAAAAGAAGCATGTATTATAAAACTCTCACAAATAAACACATTACATAAAAGCTGTGAAAAAATACAAGCGTAAGACTTGATTCTAGCGGAAGATTCTTATAATGGGATTGTATGAATACAATCAAGGAGACCTCTTGCTTAAAGTCCCCAAACGACTTCTTGTTACATCTTCAATCAAGTTCAAAACACTTAACCAACACGTACAAGGTCCTCAATGGTTTTGTTGCCTCTGCCTGTCCAATCTCAATTTCCTACTACATTCTCCCTTGCTTCACACTCTACTCACATTATCTTCTTTCTATTCCTCAATAGTTTAAGCTTGTTTCTGCTTTGGGGCCTAGGCGTTTGTGGTTCCCTTTGCTTGGAATGTTCTACTGGAGCTTTTTAGAGTTGGCTTCTTGGCAGGTAAGCCTGAGCTCAATAGCCTATCTTCAGAAAAGACCTTCCCTTACTATTCAATTTAAATAGCCTCTTACTTCCATCTATCTTTTTGCCATCACATTATCTGTCTGCTTGTCTTCATAGACCTTAGAGTTATTTGACATGCTTTTTCTGTGCGTGTTCATTTGTTTACTTATTTATTTTCTCTCTCTCTCACTGGAAAGTAGGCCCCTTGAGACCAAGTTTAAGACTAAGACACTGAACCCAGAACCTAGAATAGTGTTTGGCATGAGAACAATTCTATTACTCTATTTAGAATGATCTGTGAGTCATGCATGCTAAATGTAGCCAAACCCAGTCCAGTGTTCTCTTGAAGTTTTTCTTCCAGCTTGAATAAATAATCAAGTAGAGGACTCAGCCTCTGAAATATGTCTATGAAGAAATTTCTTGGCTAATCACATGCACATATTTCAAGAAGATGAAATTTAGTATAGAGTCACATTGTGGCTAAATCCACTTAGAAAAAACAATCTTGAAAACAAGCAGCAGAGTTATAGCTTGGTTGAAACACATATTCAAATTGCATTTTTGAAGAGAACACCTATTCTCTAAAACATCTATAAGTGGCCCACGTTCACATTTTAGTTCACATTTTCCCCAGAATAGAGAAAAGAGTTACTTCAAAGTTTTCTTTTAGGATAGAGAAAAACATAAGAAAAACTCCTGGTGTTCCACTCTCAGTCAGGGCATAATTTTGTTTCTAAAAGATTAATTGGGAGAAATCTCAAGATGGCTGACTAGATGCAGCTGGGAAGCTCAGTGCTCACAAAGAAAGATGGGGATTTTGACTAAAACAACAACATTTGAACAGAGCTTTGGAGACAAAATGCTGAATGTGGATGGAGATAAGATGCAGTTGATGAGGCTGATGAGGGAGAAGCTGGTACTCTCATGGGGTGCCTGAATACTAGGACTAGTTTCTGGCCCTAAACGGCTCCTGGGGAAGGGGTGAATAAAGGGACCAGGGGACTGCTCACTCTCACCCTGGTCCTCTGAGATCCTAGCTGCAGGCAACTCCATGCCACCCACGGACATTTGAGCTGGCAGGGGATCTTCCCAGGGGTTAGATAGAGATGGAGCTCCAGCAGCTACAGACCTGGGAACCTTTGTGCACAAGACTGCTCTGGGGGAACCCAGTCATAAACACTCATCCCCCAGGGCTCTCAGTCTCCCTCTGGGAGGCTCTGGCACCAGCTAGCTGCTGGGGAAAAAGCAGGGCCTGCTTCCCCACAGGACTAGGTAACGCCTGTCCTGTGGGCCCACCTGCCCACCAGCCCTTCTGAGGGTCCCTGCCTGGCTGCCCCATAAGAGTGTGTACACAGTGGAGCCCCCACTGCCCATCCTGGGTGTTTGTTCCACCTGAGTGTGTTTTAGCAGTCTGGCAGGGCTTTGGATCCCACAGCATATCTGGAACCCAACTCTGAGGTTCCGGAGGAGGGAGCCATGACCAGGTCCTGGTGACTCAGGGCTGTGGCCTGCATCTTGGAAGTGCCAAGCCAAGATCAATGCTCAGCACCTGAGTGGGGAGAAAATTGAGACTGGTGAGTTGTACGGGTTTGCAGTCTGGTATGGGTCCTAGGCGTGCCTCTTCCACAGGACTGGTCCAGTAAGAGTGTGGCCCATTCTCCTATTGGACCTAGCCCTAAGGGAGCAACACAGCTGGAAACACCTAACAACACAACAAAAATTGCAGGCACAGTGCCAGTGATTGAAAGTGGCTCCTCATTGCCCAGGAGCAAATCTGATGAGGGGGTCACCTCTTTCCCCTCCCACTGCAGAGCACAGCTTCAAATGTGAGGATACACAAAGGAGTTGCATGGCTTAGCAAGAGCCTGTCTACTGCTCATTGCTTTCAAGTGCCATCTACTGAATCACAGCCCAGAAACTACACCACCAAAAAACATTTTGTTAATTTTCCTTCCTGTGAAACTAAGGACAAGAATTCAATAACAAAGACTTTGTATGTAGCCGTCCCTCTGAAAACTTCCAGAAACAAAACCAACTGACTATACTCAACTTATACCACAGTTAAAGGAGCGCCAACCCTCCAAGTTGAAAAAGAATCAGCACAAGAACTCTGGCAATTCAAAAAGCCAGAGTGTCCCCTTACCGCCAAAGGAGTCCACTATCCCCCTGAAATGGTTCTTAACTAGTCTGAAATATCTGAAATGACAGGCATGGAATTCAGAATCTGGGTAACAAGGAAGTTCATCAAGATTCAGGAAAATGTTGAAACCCAATCCAAGGAAGCCAAGCAATCCAGTAAAACAATTTAAGAGCTGAAAGACAAAATAGCCATTGTAAGAATGACCCAAACTAAACTTCTTGAGCTGAAAAATTCACTGCAAGAATTTTTTAACACAATCAGAAATACTAACAGCAAAATACACCAAGCTCAGAAAATAATCTCAGAGTTTGAAGACTGGTTCTTCTAATAAATTTAGACCAAAAAAAGGATAAAATAATTGAGAAAAATGAAAAAAAAAAAAACCTCAGAAATATAGGATTATGTAAAGAGACCAAACCCATGACTCAATGACATTACTGAGAAAGAATAAACAGAGAGGCTGGGTGCGGAGGCACATGCCTGTAATCCCAGCACTCTGGGAGGCCGAGGCAGGTGGATCAGGAAGTCAGGAGATCGAGACCATCCTGGCTAACACGGTGAAACCCTGTCTCTACTAAAAATACAAAAAATTAGCTGGGCATGGCGGCAGCAGCCTGTAGTCCCAGCTACTCAGGAGGCTGAGGCAGGACAGTGGCGTGAACCCAGGAGGTGGAGCTTGCAGTGAGCCGAGATCACACCACTGCACTCCAGCCTGAGCAACAGAGTGAGACTCTGTCTCAAAAACAAACAAACAAACGAACAAACAAACAAAAACTTAGAGAATATATTTGACGAAATAGTCCACAAAAATTTCCCTAATCTCACCAGAGGGGTTGAAATTAACATCCAGAAAATACAAAGAACCTCAGTAAGATTCTTTATAAGATGACCATTCTCAAGGCACATAATCATCAGATTAGGAGCCCCATCAGTTTAGCAGCAGACCTATCAGCAGAAACTTTACAAGCCAGAAGAGATTGGGGGCCTATTTTCAGCATCGTTAAAGAAAAGAAATTCCAACCAAGAATTTCATATCCCAGCAAACTAAGCTTCATAAGTGAAGGAGATATAAAATCCTTCCCAGACAAGCAAATGCTGATGGGATATTTTTCAACTAGACCAGTCTTACAAGACGTCCTGAGGGAGTGCTAAACATGGAATTGAAAGACTAACACCTGCTACCCCAAAAAACACATAAAAGCACATAGCCCACTGGCACTATAAAGTAACTACACAATCAAGTCTACATAACAACCAGATGATGATAGTATCAAAATCACACACTAGTATTAACCTTGAATGTAAATGGGCTAACCTCCCGACTTAAAAGACACAGAGTGGCAAGTTGGATAAAAAGACAAGACCCAATGATCTGTTATCTTCAAGAAACCCATTTCACATGTAATACCCACAGACTCAAATTTAAAGGATGGAAAAAAAATCTACCATGAAAATGGAAAACAAAAAAGAGCAAGAGTTACTACCCTTGTATCAGATAAAACAGACTTTAAGCCAATAAAAATTAAGAAGGACAATGAAGGGCATTACATAATAATAAAGGCTACAATCCAACAAGAAGCCTTAATTAACAGAAATATGTACACACCCAACATTAAAGCACCCAGATTGATAAAACAAGGTTTTCCTGGCATACAAAAAGACTTAGAAAAACACACAATAATAGTGGGAGACATCAACACCCCACTGACCACATTAGACACATTATTGAGGCAGAGAAGTAACAAATACTGTATTTAAACTTGACACTTGATCAATAGGATCTAAAAGATATCTACAGAACAATCCACCCAACAACCACAGAATATACATTATTCTCATCTGCACATGGAAAATATTCTAAGATCAACAATATACGTGGTCATAAAGCAAGTCTCAATACATTAAAAAAACTCAAAATTATACCAAGTACATTCTTGGATCACAGTGCAATAAAAATAAAAATCAATATCAAGGTCTCTCAAACCTACAAAAATACATGGAAATCAAACAATTTACTCCTGAATAATTCCTGGGTGAACATCGTATTTAAGGCAGAAATAAAAAAATTCTTTGAAATTAATGAAAATGGGGACACAACTTACCAAAATCTCTGGGATGCAGCCAAAGCAGTGCTACAAGGAAAGTTTATAACCCTAAATGCCTTCATCAAGAAGTTAGAAAGATAACAAATTAACGATCTAACTTTACTCCTAAAGGAGGTAGAAAAAAGAGAACAAACTAACCCCAAAACTAGCAGAAGAAAAGAAATAACTATAATTAGGGAAGAGCTTAATGAAATTGAGATGCCAAAATTCATACAAAAGATTAATGAAACCAAGAGTTGTTTCTCCAAAAAAAAAAAAAAAGATTGATAAATCCCTAGCTAGATTAACAAAGAAAACAGAGAAGATACAAATAAGCACAATCAGAAATGACAAAAGCAGTATTACAACTGATCTCACAGAAATAGAAAAGATCCTCAGAGACTACTATGAACAATGATGTGCACACAAATTAGAATATCTGGAGGAAATGGACAAATTCCTAGAAGCATGCAATCTCCCAAGATTGAATCAGGAAGAGATTGAAACCCTAAATAGACCAGCATCAACTTCTGAAACAGAACTGGTAATAAAGAATCTACCAACCAAAAAAACCCCTGCACCAGATGGATTCACAGCCAAGTTCTACTAAAAGTACAAAGAAGAACTGATACCAATCTTACTAAAACTATTCCAAAAAATTGAGGCAGAAGACTCCTTTCCAACTCATTCTGTGAGGCTAATATTACCCTGACACCAAAACCAGGCAGAGATCCAACCATAAAAAACAAAAAACAAAACAAAACAAAAAACTACAGGCCTATATTATTGTATTATTGATGAACATAGATGCAAAAGTCCTCAAAAAAATAGTAGGAAACCGAATTTAGCAGCATACCAAAAAGTTAATATATCATGTTCAAGTAGGCTTTATTGATGGGATGCAAGCCTAGTTCAACATACATGATGCAATAAACGTGATTCACTACCTAAACATAATTAAAAGCAAAAGACATATGATCATCTCAATTGATGCAGAAAAAGCTTTTGATAAAATGCAACATTAATTACTGATGTAAAATAAAACAGTAACAGAAAAGGCATTGAAAGAATATACCTCAAAATAATAAGAGCCATCTATGACAAACCCACAGCCAACATCATACTGATTGAGCAAAAGCTCCAACGATTCCACTTGAGAACTGGAACAAGACAAGAATGCCCACTCTGACAACTTCTATTCAACATAATATTGGAAGTCCTAGCCAGAGCAATAGGGCAAGAGAAATAAATGGCATCGAAATAGGAAAAGAAGAAGTCAAACTACCTCTTTTGTGCTGATGACGTGATTCTAACCTAGAAAATCCTAAAGACCCAGCCAAAAGACTCCTAAAACTGATAAATGATTTTAGTAAGATTTCAGGGTACAAAATTAATGTACAAAAATCAGTAGCATTTCTATGCAACAACAATGTCCAGGCTGTGAGTGAAATCAAGAACACAATCCTACTTACAATAGTCACAAAGAAAATAGAATACCTAAGAATGCAACTAACCAATGAGGTGAAAGATCTCAACAAGGAGAACTACAAAACACGCTGAAAGAAATCACAGACAACACAAATAAATGGAAAAACATTCTGTGCTCATGGATTGGATGAATCAATATTTTTAAAATGGCCATACTGTCCAAAGTAGTATGATTTAATGCTATTACAGATTTAATGCTATTCCTATCAAACTACCAATGCCATTCTTCACAGAATTAGGAACAACTATTCTAAAATTCATATGGAACCAAAAAAGAGCCCAAAGCAATCCTAAGCAAAAAGAACAAAGCTGGAGATTTCAGACTACTCAGCTTCAAACTATACTACAAGTTTACATTAACCAAAACAGCGTGATACTAGTACAAAAACAGACACATAGACCAAGGGAACAGAATAGAAAATGCAGAAATAAAGTTGCACACCTATAACCATATGACCTTTGACAAAGCCAATGAAAACAAGTAATGGGGAAAAGGATCCCTACGCAATAAATGGTGCTAGGATAACTGGCTAGCTATAGGCAGAAGATTGACAATGGACTCCTACGTTTGACCATATACAAAAATTACCTCAAAATAGATCAAAGATTTAAATGTAAGGCCTCAAACTATAAAAATCCTAGAAAACTCAGGCTTGCAGTGCAAGTCAAAAAAAAAAAAAAAAAGAAAAAAATTCTAGAAGACAAATTAGAAAATACTCTTTTTGACATTCGTTTTGGCAAATAATTTCTAAGTCCCCAAAAGCAATTGTAACAAAACGAGAATTAGATAAATAGGACCTAATCAAACTAAACAGCTTCTGCACAGTATAATGAATGATCAACAGAATAAGCAAAATAAATGGGAGAAGACATTGGCGAACTATGCATCCAACAAAGGCCTAGTATCCAGAATCCATAGGGAACTTAATAAGCAAAAAATAACCTCATTAAAAAGTGGGCAAAGATGTATGGCATTATTTCTGAGGCCTCTGTTCTGTTCCATTGGTTTATATATCTGTTTTGGTACCAGTAACATGCTGTTTTGGTTACCGTAGTCTTGTAGTACAGTTTGAAGTCAGGTAGTGTGATGGTTCCAGCTTTGTTCTTTTCACTCAGTATTGTCTTGGCTATACAAGCTCTTTTTTTTGGTTTCATATGAAATGTAAGGTATTTTTTTTTTCTAATTCTGTGAAGAAAGTCAATGGTAGCTTGATGGAATAGCATTGAATCTATAAATCACTTTGGGCGGTATGGCCATTTTCATGACATTGATTCTTCCTATCCATGTGCATGGAATGTTCTTCCATTTGTTTGTGTCCTCTCTTATTTCGTTGAGCAGTGGTTTGTAGTTCTCCTTGAAAAGGTCCTTCACCTCCCTTGTAAGTTGAACTCCTACGTATTTTATCCTTTTGTAGCAATTGTGAATGGGAGTTTGCTCATGATTTGGCTCTCTGTTTGTCTATTATTGGTTTATAGGAATGCTTTTGATTTTTGCGCATTGATTTTGTATCCTGAGACTTTGCTGAAGTTGCTTATCAGCTTAAGGAAATTTTGGGCTGAGATGATGGGGTTTTCTAAATACACAATCATGTCATGTGCAAGCAGAGGCAATTTAACTTCTTCTCTTCCTATTTGAATATGCCTTATTTCTTTCTCTTGCCTGATTGCTATGGCCAGAACTTCCAATACTATGTTGAACAGGAGTGGTGAGAGGGCATACTCGTCTTGTGCTAGTTTTCAAAGGGAATGTTTCCAGTTTTTGCCCATTCAGTATGATATTGGCAGTGGGTTTGTCATAAATAGCTCTTATTATTGTGAGATATGTTCCATCAATACCAGTTTATTGAGAGCTTTTAGCATGAAGGGTGCTGAATTTTATCAAAGGCCTTTTCTGCATCTATTGAGATAATCATGGTTTTTGTCATTGGTTCCGTTTATGTGATGAATTACAATCTTTGACAAACCTGACAAAAACAAGAAATGGGGAAAGGATTCCCTATTTAATAAATGGTGCTGGGAAAACTGGCTAGCCATATGCAGGCAACTGAAACTGGACCCCTTCCTTATACCTCATACAAAAATTAATTCAAGATGGGTTAAAGACATAAACATAAGACCTAAAACCATAAAAACCCTAGAGGAAAACCTAGGCAATACCATTCTGGACATAGGCATGGGCAAAGACTTCAAGACTAAAACACCAAAAGCAATGGTAACAAAAGCCAAAATTGACAAATGGGATCTAGTTAAACTAAAGAGCTTCTGCAATCTATCTATATGACAAAGGGTTGATATCCAGAGCCTAAAAGAACATAAACAGATTTACAAGGAAAAAGCAACCCCATCAAAAACTGGGCAAAGGATATGAACAGACACTTCTCAAAAGAAAACATTTATGTGGCCAATAAACATATGAAAAAAAGCTCATCATCACTGGTCATTAGAGAAATGCAAATCAAAGCCACAATGAGATACCATCTCACACCATTTAGAATGGGGATCATTAAAAAGTCAGGAAACAACAGATGCTAGAGAGGATGCAGAGAAATAGGACCACTTTTACCCTGTTGGTGGGAGTATAAATTAGTTCAACCATTATGGAAGACAGTGTGGCAATTCCTTGAGGATCTAGAACTAGAAATACCATTTGACCCAGCAATCCCATTACAGGGCGTATACCTAAAGGAGTATAAATCATTTTATAAAGACACATGCACACATATGTTTATTGCAGCACTACTCACAATACCAAAGACTTGGAACCAATCCAAATGCCTGTCAATCATAGACTGGATAAAGAAAATGTGGCACATATACACCATGGAATACAATGCAACAATAAAAAAGGATGAGTTCATGTCCTTTGCAGGGACATGGATGCAACTGGAAACCATCATTCTTAGCAAACTATCACAAGAACAGAAAACCAAACACCACATGTTCTCACTCATAAATGAGAGTTGAACAACGAGAACACATGAACACAGGGAGGGGAACATCACACACTGGGGCCTGCTGTGGGGTGGGGGTCTAGGGGAGGAATATCATTAGGAGAAATATCTGAGGTAGATGATGGGTTGATGGGTGCAGCAAATCACCATGGCATGTGTATACCTATGTAACAAACCTGCATGTTCTGCACATGTATCCCAGAAATTAAAGTATAATAATTTTTTTTAAATAGGCAAAGAACATGAACAGACAGTTTTCAAAAGAAGGCATACAAATGGCCAACCAACATATGAAAAAAATTATTCACATCACTAATCATCACAGAAATGCAGATAAAAAATACAATGAGATACCATCTCACACCAGTCAGAATGGCTATTATTAAAAAGTCAAAAAGAAGAAAAAAAGCATCTTTGGTGAAGGCTGCAGATAAAAAAGAATGCTTATACACTGTTGGTGGAAATACAAATTAGTGCAGCCACTGTGGAAAGCAATCTGGAGATTTCTCAAAGAACTTAAACAGAGCTACCATTTGACCCAGTGATCCTATTACTGGGTATATACCCAAAAGAAAATAAATCATTCTACCAAAAGGACACAGTCACTCATATGTTGTACTATTCACAATAGAAAAGATATGGAATCAACTTAGGTGCACATCAATGGGTAGATTGGATAAAGAAAATGTGGCACATATATACTGCGGAATACTACACAGCCATAAAAAAGAACAAAATTGGCTGGATGCAAGTGGCTCATGCCTGTAATCCCAGCACTTTGGGAGGTCAAGATGGGTGGATCACGAGGTCAGGAGACTGAAACCATCTTGTCTAACATGGTGAAACCCTGTCTCTACTAAAAATACAAAAAAATTTAGCTGGGTCTGGTGATGGGTACCTGTAGTCCCAGCTATTCGGGAGGCTGAGGCAGGAGAATGGCGTGAACCTGGGAGGCAGAGCTTGCAGTGAGCCGAAATCGCGCCACTGCACTCCAGCCTGGGCGAGAGAGTGAGACTCCATCTCAAAAAAAAAGAGAACAAAATAGTACCCTTTTCAGCAATATGAATGCAGCTGGAGGTCATTATCCTAAGCAAACTAATGCAGGAACAGAAAAGCAAATACTACATGTTTTCACTTCTAAGTGGGAGTCAAGCACTGAGCGCATATAGGCATGTTCTCAATGCAACAATAGACACTGCAGACTACTAGAGGTAGGAAGGAGGGAGGGGAGAGTGGGATGAGAAACTACCTATTGGGTACTATGCTCACTACCTGGGTGACAGGATCTGTACCCCAAATCCTGGCATCATACAATATATCCATGTAATAAACCTGCACATGTACTCCTTGTATCCAAAATAAAAGTTGAAAATTTAAAAAAGGATTACTTAATTCTTTAGGTAATGGTTGATATTAAGCAACAACAAAAACACTGCCATTTTGCTTTTCAAGGTATTTGTGTTGGTGGTTTTCTTAATTTAGTACTTTATAAAGGGTGCTAAACCATACTTGTTAATATTTTTCTTGAATGTCAGCACATCCACCATAGATCTGTAACTGGTTGGTGTCAATACAAAGAAAATAATTTTGGAACAGTAATCTTCTGATCCTTGTATGTGCTAATAGCTTTATTTCATCCTAGTATGGCAGTTTTAGAATATGAGAAAACAGACAGTTAACTGTTACAAAGAATAAACAACACTTCATCAGAATAGAAAATGAGAAGGGAAACCCTCTCTAATTCAAAACCTTAGTACTGTGTATAACTTGCTGCACACATATGACTAACTAGTAGAAGGAACTCTTGGGACCATGATGGTCTAACTTATTTACACTTTCTCCTTTTTGAAGGGGAAACTAATAATGACCACTTGATATCATGTGGAAGAAAACCTTCCACTCGCCCTCTTCCTTGGGTTTCTATACCTTAGAGAGGTCCCTGCCCATCTGGGATGGCCATACTTCTCAGCTTCAGACAATGTAATGCCAGGAGAGAATCTCAGTGAGTCCCATTAAGCACCCAGTGGTCCTGAAATTGACACCTTCACTCATCACATCGTGTGGTTGCCTGCTTTGTCTTGATCAGCTGCCATTGTGAGACTGGGAAGACAAGGTTCTGTGATGATGAAGCAGCTTTGCATGGTGCCACTTTTGTGTTGACTGAGGAAGATGGAGAGGAGGATGAGATAAAGTGCTGAAACAAGAAAAGATGCTGAAGCAATTCTCCATGAGAAATACATTTTCAAGTTATTAGAGATTCCAGCAGCTGAGCTTGTTTGCATTAGCTTTTTATTTATCAAAGACC
This sequence comes from Mandrillus leucophaeus, assembly GCF_000951045.1. Classification (NCBI taxonomy): domain Eukaryota; kingdom Metazoa; phylum Chordata; class Mammalia; order Primates; family Cercopithecidae; genus Mandrillus; species Mandrillus leucophaeus. The sequence goes on along the minus strand of NW_012110363.1, from coordinate 4,345,193 downwards.
TTGGTTATATAATAAAAAGAAATTATTTTATCTACCAAAATAGCATACCTGCATTCTAACTGCAAATATGTTGACAGATATTTTAACCTCCTCTTGCAAGTGAGATTGTACCAGTAACAATGGAGGGTATATTAATGGGAAGTGAGGTGTAATGGATTCTCTCCCCATCTTCCCCAGGTAGCATCCATCTCCTCCCTACAAAGTGACAAGGTAAGCTCATCTTAAACGGTGCCTTATTGCGAATAATTTTGTATCATTAAATTACCAGAGAGGTGCTGAAACTGCTTTTTGTTTCCTCTTTAGTGTATAGAAAACAAATCAATGTCAGAATACTTTTTGTTGCTATGACAGACTGAGCAGATGTGAGAAATCCTTCTCAATTTCAACATATAAATTTAGAAAGAAAATATAACAACAAAAGCAACAAACCCTGAAATATATACTTGAACTCTAAAAAAGGGGAATCATTGGATAAATAGATGAAGAGGAAATTAAAAGTCAGGGCAATGAATAACAGGGAATGTAAGGACCTGACAAGGGAATAAAGATTAGTAGTGGGCCCTATGTCTGCAGGTAAACAACATGAAGGAACACATGACTTGAATAAGAGTCAGGTAAAACAATATGGAAGCTTCCGCACAAATGTTGCAGACACAAAAATATCTGACAGACCATAGGGGTAACAACTAGGCAACGTATAAAAGAACAGGTAAGTCTGAAAACAAACTAAAGAGGAAACTTTAAGAATAGTAAAATTTACAGCAACTGAAGTTGTAACAATGCAACTAAAAGATTGATCAGAAGAAATCAATGAAGAATAATTACTGAATTGGAAGATTAAAGAGAAAAACACAAAGAGATAAATCAGAGATTAAAAGTATGAAAGATCCATAGAGAATAAAATAAAAGAATTCCATTGATAAATGCTGATAAAATTCCAGGGAAAAAGACAAAAAAAGAATCAGGTAAAGGGAGGTGCTAACAGAGATAATGGCTCAGACCATCCCAGAACTGAAGATGGGTCTCAGGCTGAAGGAGTATATCAAGACCTAATGGGAAAAGTAAAAATCAGTTATACCTAGAAAACCCAAAGCAACATTGCAGAATATCAAACAAACAAACAAAACAAAACAAAACAAAGCTTAGTTTAAACCAGACAGAAAAGAAAAGAAAACTTATACAGGCATGAAAATTAGACTGGCAGCTGATTTCTCAGTAGCTCCAATGAATGTTACAAAACAGTGAAACAGTAATTTCTATGTTCTGAAGCAAAATCACTATCAACCTATAATTCTATGCAGCTAAACTATAACCTGAGAGTTAAGGTAAAATTAAGATATTTTTGGTCATATGAAGACTAAGAGGATATGTTTCAGAGGCATAAGTCACAAATTAGCCGCTTGTTGGTGCTAATGTCTTTGCAAGTTTTAATATTGAGAGATAGGTGCTGAATAACAAAAGAGTGGATGGAGATGTATTTGGTGGATAGGGCTGACCATCCATTTCTCTCTCCTTCTGGTGTGACTTCCTGAATGAGAACCGTATAGGAGCATAAAACCATGGTTCCCAGGCTCCTGGCAGTGAAATTCCAGCATGATTCAGAAACAATCGGATGTGCTCATGCAGAATCAGGATATGCTGGTTTTGCTCCTTTTGGCAAGCAAAGTTATAGAACATTCTTCCTCTTTCTGGAATTTTGGCAGAGGCCCCAGGGACCATGTGCTACTTTTTCATGAATATTGAAAGGCAGGGTGGAGAGCATCTTCTTCTTTTTTTTTTTTTTTTTTTTTTTAATGTAGATTGGAACAATTTGGCTTAGATCTTGAGACAGTGATAGTGCAATTACAGTGATTTTATGATTATGGCGGTTCCTTGTGTATGGTCGTTTCCTTATTGTAGTGACAAATTATAGCTGTGAAAGGGTGGTTCTGTTTCAGTGATTTCCTGATGATAGAAGAGGTAGCCACTTTTTGTAACCCAGTTCTGAAGTGTGGCCATAAAATATGCTGCAGTGCCTTGCCCAGATTCCTTTCATTTGGTCAGAACGCCCATGCCCCAGGAGCTATTAGTGTTGGCTACTAACAGCTCATAACTCTTCTTTCTCTCTGAATAAATGCCCTGAGATGATGGTATGCAGATCACCTGGAAAGTTATGCACCATCCTCCAGGGACAGCCCTCAGCCAATGTCTGAATGACAAGAGGGTATAAAAAGCCAGTCTCCTTATCTCAAAGGTAACCAGCTCTATGGGGGTGACTTGTGCTTAGAGCTCTCTTGTAAGATCAGGTTGAAAACAGTCTCCAGCTGAAACTGTATTTTCACTTCATTTTTTTTCCCTCCCCTAAGCTGCTTTCTTTCCTCTCCTTCTCCACTCCCTGAATAAATTTTGAACAAGAATCCTTTTCTCAGGCTCTGCTTCTAGGGAACGACATCTTGGATAGTTGTGACAGGAGTGGGCCTATGAAACAGACCATAAGGGTAGGGTTTGACTCCTCTCAGCTGGATTGCAAAAAGGATCCAGTTACTGGTGGTAGGTGGAATATTAATAGTGACTAGCATGTTGGACCAGTAAGATTGCTACGACTTTCCCCTGTGATGAGCTCGGATGGGATACAGATGAAAGAAGATACACGGGATAGTGTAATATCTTGAGCATTTGAGAAGATTGGGGAAAGAGTAACTATAAGGACAATGGAGTTGGATGTCTGCTGCTAATCACAAATGATTTGTTGAAAAGAGAAAATTACAGGCTTACATATATTAACAACTTAAAGTTTAGAGTGACATTCAAAGGACCTTTTTGACAGTATTTCACGAAACTCTCATCTTCCACAGCCAGAGGGCCAACAGAGCTGATGATTTAGGCCCATGACTTAATTGTGGAAGAGGCTTCAAGGGAGGCTGAATTTTCAGTCTTGGTAAGTCTCCCATGCTGAAGGGAGGACACTGCTAGGGGAGGAGTGGAACCCTGGAACTTGAGACCTAAGGTGATGCATTTGAGAACCTTGAATCCAGCTTCCCTTGAATCTTTTGCAAAGTGGTTCATTCTCTCATGTTCCAGAATAGAAGTCTCAAAAACAATGCCTGTCAAAAAGCAATCTGCCCTCATATTCACCACTGACCAACAAAACCATAGCAAGTCAAATCTCAGCATATCTTGATGAGGAATGTGATGGGTCTATCAAAGGAGGAAATATTGAAGGACAAAGGAACTGCAGAACATGGTTACCTTGTGTTGGATGAGACTGTCTTGAGGCCTCCTGCTAAACAAAGGGAAGTTTGTCAATAGGGAGCATTCTATGTGACACAGTTTTTAACACTCAGGCATGAGCAGTGGTAATACTTTCTAGATTGGCACTCAGAAGCCAATCTAGGTATCACCTGCAATCAAAGAAGAGGCAAAGAGCTGTTGTGGCCAATTTAGAAAGAAGGGCTAGGTACAGAGAATTGGGAATGCTAATATTTTCCTCAGGAAGACCAATAGAGGACATTCTGCTCACCACGTCAATAACAATCTACTGTGAAGTGCGACATGAGGATCATTGGTAACATCAAAAATGGCTGTTTTCTGTGTTAGAGAGAATGGTTGGAGCTGTTATAGAAAGAACTAGGCTCCTGACTCACAATGCAAATGGTAGAATTCTAGAATAGCAGAGGATAGACACTAAACCATCAGATGCAATGAGGAGCACCTGAAATCTATTTTAGTATTCTCTTGATAATTACTGAGTACAGTAGGAAAAGGGAAAATCACAAGTCACACTTGTCTATTAAAATGTAAAAATATTAAACAGAAATATTAATACATTGAATCTAGCAATGTATTAAAACCAATGTGTGTGTATGTATGTGTACATAATTACTGAGTACAGTAGGAAAAGGGAAAATCACAAGTCACACTTGTCTATTAAAATGCAAAAATATTAAACAGAAATATTAATACACTGAATCTAGCAATGTATTAAAACCAATATATGTGTATGTATGTGTACATATATATATGCACAACAAATTGAGCTTGTTCCCCAAGAAGGTGTTTAACACTAGAAAATTAATGTAATTTGCCACACTAAAAGAATAAAAAAGTAAAATCATGTCATTATTTCTGATACAGAAGAAGAATTTATAAAATACAAAAAGTATTTAAGATTAAAAAGGAACAGCAAAACCTCAAACAAAAATCAAGTACAAAGTGAAATTCCTTAATCTGTTGAAAGGTAAACACCATAAATAATGGTGACATATCGAAAGCATTCCTTTTAACAACAGGAAAAAGACAACAGTAACTGCTAACGTCACTTAGTTTAACATTTCCCTGGAATTTCTATTCAGTGCAATTAAAAAAAAAAAAAACCAACAGGGATTAAAAATAAAAAATATTATGTACTGATAGTATGTGTGTGTAGTTAGAAAATCCCTAAGATTTGTAGCTCTATTTTAGAAATTATGAGTTGATCAGTTTTCTTGCATGCAAAATAAATGTACCAAAAGCAACTGCATTTCTATATAGCAGCAACAAACAGATGGTAAAGGTAAAAGACACGGCTCAATACAAACGTAGCAAGAAAGTGCAAGCAATCATAGGGAGGTCTGAAAACTTCCAAATACAGCCCTAGCGTCCTTTCTCAGTTGCACAGCATATGTCAGTTTCAGATAATGAACCGCCAAGATATGTACAGGCTATCCTAGTTTTAGGGGAGCCCAGGAAAAAAAATATGTAGAGAGGTCTTTCATATACTCCAAGCCACACAGCTAAAGCCAGGCTGTAAAATTGCTTAAACTAGGTGCAAACTAGTAATTTATAGATTTTTAAACTAAGTAAGCAAGTCAGTACAGAGTCCTTCCAAAAGAGTTTCAGATTTTAAACAGCATAACATAAATCATTAACTAGTATACCTAATCCTACTATGGCCAAGGGTCATACCAGACTTCCATGCATCCTTGCAGATATGCATAGTGCTGTTTCAGTCCAGCTGCAAGGTAACTCTATTTTCACCAAGTATTACATCTATTTTGTATGAAAACATCTGAAACAAAAGTTACACATTAACCTTTGTTCATTCTGCAGTTTGGATAGAGAAATATTTATTACATTACTCTCTGAACTTGCCTGTATTTTTCTGTTTTGTTTGGTTTGGTTTGGTTTGGTTTTGTGAGACAGGGTTTCCTTCTTGTCATCCAGGTTGGAGTGCAGTGGCGCAATCTTGGCTCACTGCAACCTCCGCTTCCCAGGTTCAAGCAATTCTCCTGCTTCAGTCTCCCAAATAGCTGGGATTACAGGTCCATGCTGCCACACCTGGCACATTTTTGTATTTTTAGTAGAGACAGAGTTTTACCATATTGGCCAGTCTGATCTGAAACTCCTGACCTCAGGTGATCCACTCGCCTCGGCCTCCCAAAGTGCTGGGATTACAGGCATGAGCCACCATGCCTGCCAGGTCTGATCCATAGACCCTGGCCGAGCGACAGATGAAAAAATGTACGTAGACACAGGTTTTTTGCGTGGACCTGCGGCTAGGGGACCAGGCCACTCATAGACACCGAGGAGGGTGCCATAAAGAGTCACAGCAGCCACAGCCCCAACAAGCCAGTGCTGTGGGCATTTATTTAGTGCAGATTTAATGACAAAGGCTTTGAGTCAATACAACTTGTGGGTAATTAACATGGTCACCCCCTGCCCCGGACCCTCCCCCTGCCTGACCCCCAGAGAACAGTCCTGTGTGGATGATTAAAGGCCATGTTCCAAGGCCTAAGCAAACTAAGTTATCTAAATCAGTTCCCTTACACTTCCTTGTTATCTACCCTGAGAGAATTCAGCTGCCTTCAGCCAAAGCCTCTTTTGAAGCTTTTGCAAAACCTCCCAGCCTTCCAAGAAAGTTTGCATCTTTTTCCTATAATTTCTCCCACCACCCTGACCAATCTTCTACATCTGTCCCCTTTCTGGTTTTGTGTGTGTGTGTGTGTGTGTGTGTTTTTTTTTTTTTGCATCAGGTTTTGTTAACTGAAGAGCACAGATGTGTGCAGGAACAAGTCTGTCTGGTGCAGAAGTCACTGCTCATGTTCTGGCTTTGCATCCTAGAATTAGTAAATAACATAAGACAAACATGAGTATAATTAGTAACATTCTTTTCCAATTAAGGAGTGACCCCCCCCCAGGAGTGGGTGTCTATCCAGGAGAGATGTTCTAACACATCCTTCCATATGGCCTTCCATATGGCTGTTTGTTGGGCATGTAGATCTGTGGCATTTAGGGATTCCAGAATTTTAGTTTTAAGTTGCTTTATGTCTGCTGTTAAATTATCATGTAAGGTTCCCCAGAGGTGTTGTTTCACCTCATCCCAACTATGTATCGATTGATTCCAAGGCAGAGAAGTGACAGGTATGCTTATGCTCCTAGTCACAGTTTAATTGCTGTCGAAATGCCAGTGCATCTTGTCGCTCCCACACATATTCCAAGGAAGCCCTGAGGGCTTGCAGACATGCAAGAATCTTTTGATCTATACCCTGCTATAAGAGAAGTTCATTAAACACATTTCTGGCCAAATTATCTACAAAAGTAGCTGTTTGTACTGATTCAGTAATAGATGGCTACAGCAACACTAGTAGTTGCTAGGATGACTATGGCTGAGACTATAAAGGCTCTAAGTGTAACTGAATCTTTTGTGTCTTACCTGGGACAGGGCATGTTCGAAGGTGGCAAGGGCAGAGGAACCTTACCAATTGCATGTTAAATTGACTGATAGGAATGCCTCAGATTGTCTCCTCAATACCATGGCACTAGTAAGATTTAAATTAGATATATTGTAATTAGTGATACAAGAGGTGAACCAAGCCTGTCCCTGCACTCGGGTCACTAATGAGGAGTTTTGAGGTGTAATAGAAATATTGGTTCCCATAAGGAAAACATATGGATGAGTAGTGCAAATCAGGCACTGATCAGTGTGAAATGAAAAAAGGTCAGAGTATAATTGTGACTGGAATTATGATATGTCCCATGCCAGGTGTTAAGGGATGTGCTAAGCTGTCCCAGGTGCCATAAAGTGTCCTGGGGGGGGCATGGACTCTACATGGGGTCTGGGATGTCTCATTCCCCTATCGGCCCAAATTATAGGGGAACGGGACGTGGCTACAAAACTGTCATTGATGCCACGATAGAAGTGGACATCAGTACAATCGCCCTGCAAATGGTGCGGGGGCTCCAGTCTAAGATGTTGTAATTGCCTAACTGGAGGCTATGGGCTTGTCCCCGTGACAGACCTCCCAGCTAAAGTGGAATCCATTACTTTCCTGACTTTGTTCTTTAGCACAGGGAGGAATGTTTGGGAAAGTGGCATTAATTGTGTTGCCCGGTTTGAGGCTACCTGCAACTAAGACTGTTAAGCCATTTCCTTTGCCATGATGTAGCCATAATTGTGTTTGGGCAGGTGAAGGGTTAGAACTCTTATAACTAACACACACTGGGAGGATAGTGGAGTGATATGTAGTGTTACCTGGCACGTTAGTCCAATGTGTGGCATTAATGAGGGACCCCAATGGGGGTAAATCTATCCCTTCCAGCCAAGCAGTTTTGTTATGAGAGGCTGGGAAGGGGTATCTGCCCAAGTAACAGGGCAGAAAAAAGGAGGATTTAGAAGATGGGCTTAATAGATTGTAGAAGGTACAGGTTGCAGGCAAAGTGAGAGAATAAAAAAGGTTAATATTGTACAATAGTTGCGATTTGCAACAGAAAGCATAGCAAGAAACAAATTATCTGCAGTGAACGGTGTCTGTGTCTGGAGCAAGATTTGCTCAGCCTCCTAAGTCATCTTCTTCAGCATCCCCCAGGTGATGTTCGGGGCTTGTGTTATCGGTGGAAGCAGCATCGTCCGGGGCTCTGGGTCTTGTAGGGTTAACTCCTTCATTTCTGGTACCAGGTTGGGTCCTAGCCATGCCATGGTATGTAAATTTGATGCATTGTGCTGGAATCCAAAGAGGACCTGAGGGGGTGTGAACACAAGCATATCCTCTTCCCCATTTTAGCAAATCATTTGGACCACACCGTACATTACTATTTACATCTTTCCATAAAACTGCAGGTTTTGTGTCTTCAGAAATCTTAGCAAAGTGCTTTTCTATGGCTGATTGAAATTTATCATCTAAATTTTAAATATTAAGGATAAATAAGACTTGTGCTAGTTGTGTTGCAGGGTCCTTACTCATATTGCCCCTTTTTCGTTTTCCGAGCATATTTTTAATGGGGGACTGGGCATGTTCTAATATGGCCTGTCCTTGAGGGCTATACAGGATGCCTCCAGAATGTTGGATGTTCTATGTGTGACAAAATTGTTGAAATTGTGAGCTGGCATAAGCCAGACAATTATCAGTTACAGTTTTTGTGGGCTGCCCCATAAATGCAAAAGTTAAGAGAAGATGTTTAATAACATATTGAATGGACTCTCGAGGAAAAGCATGTGCACTAATTAGGTGAGAATTGGTATCAAGGGATACCTGTACATATCTTAGTTTTCCAAATTCAAGGATATGTTTCCCATAACTGATTAGGTTCTAATCCTCTAGGGTTAACACCTGTTGAAGGAGGGGATGTGCCTGTGAGCTGGCAATCTGAGCATTGCAGGATAATTTGTTTAGCTAGTCTTTGGATAAGTTTCTCCAATTTTGGTGGAAAAATTGATGCTATTGGGTGACTTGGTCAAGTAGTGATGCATAACTTGCAGGCTTGCTTGATTATTGCCATGAATTAGTGGGCCAGGCAGTGAGCTGTGGGCTCGAATGTGTGTAATAAAAATAGAATGTGTACCTTGACCTAGCAATTGCTGAAGTCGTAGAAAAAGTGCACACAGGGTGGGCTCGAGAGTGGGCTTAATGAGGGCTGTTTTAAGGTTCTGCAATAAATAAACAGAGTAATCAGGGTCACTAACAATGTTGATAGGCTAAGTGGAAAATGTTTCCAGGGCCAATGTTAAGGCTACAACCTCAGCTCTCTGAGGGCTAGTAAATCCAGAACGAATGAGGGAAGTATGTGGTTTCCACCAGAAAAGCCACTTTTCCATGTTTACTAGAGCCATCAGTAAAAAGCATTAAAGTGTTAGATATGAGGGAGTGAACTTCTTTTGTAGGCACAACTACAGGAGTATGAGGTAAGAACTGAAAAGTTTGTCAGGAGGAAGGGCATGCTCTATATGACCTGTGTAATCAGAGAGTGCTATCTGAAGATCTAGAGACAGGGGCAATACTGCTTCAAATTGCTTTTTACTTAAAGGAATTCTGATGACATCCGGGTCATAATCTAGCAACTGATTGCATCATCTGTGGCCTGAATAGATGACTTTACTAACTAGATGGATATAGGGAGATAGAGTTTTAGTCCCGGTATGTGAGCAAAAAACCTATTCTAGGAAGTGTAGCCCTGAGGCCTCCACCTTATTAATCCTGTTGGGGAATGTTTAGTAGGAAAAACAAACAATTGAATTGAATATTTTTGGTCTATGCAATCTAGTTGCCTCTGAGAAATAGCTTGCTCTATTTCCTCAATTTCTCTTTTTGCTGCAGGAGTTAAATACTTGGGAGAGTCTAGGGCTGTATTGCCCTTTAGGATAGAAAACAGATTTTGCAACTTATCAGTAGTTATGCCCAAGGTGGGATGAAGCCAGTTAATATCATCCAGTAATTTTTGATAATCATTTAAGGTATGTAAGTTGCTAGTATTTAATTTAACCTTTTGAGGTCTTACTGACTGGTAATATCTTAGTATGTACCCAAGATATTTCCAAGGAGAGGACATTTGTGCTTTTTCAGGTGCCATGATTAAACTTCTTAACTGTATATTCTTTATGATAGAGGCATACAAACTTAAAAGTACTGGCTCTGTTGGGGCCGCCAGTAAAATATCATCCATCAAATGAATAATCTTACAATTAGAAAATCCTTTTCTACTCGGGAGCAAAGCCTGGTTTACATGATACTGACACATGGTAGGACTGTTTAGCATTCTTTGAGGAAGCACTTTCCAGTGAAATTGGTGAGCTGGCCTTTCATTATTGATAGCTGGTATTGTAAATGCAAATTTTTCTCTGTCCTGTTCTGCGAGGGGAATAGTATAAAAGCAGTCTTTTAAGTCAATAATGACTATAGGCCAATCTTGAGGAATCACCGTGGGGGAAGGGAGACCCTGTTGAAGGGTCCCCACAGGTTGCAAATTAGCACTGATAGCTTGTAAGTCATGCAAAAGTCTCCACTTGCCAGACCTTTTGGAAATGATGAAAATGGGCAAATTCCAAGGGCTGTTTGATGGTTCTATATGGCTGGCTTTTAATTGCTCCTCAGCTAATTCATGGCCTCGTTGTAATTTCTCTCCCTTTAAAGGCTACTAGTCTACCCAAATTGCATCTTGAGAGAGCCACCTCAAGGTTAGGGGAGGGATGATAACAGTGGCCATTATTAGCAAGAGGTCTGCAGAATGACCTCAATTAACCCTCTTGTAAATGGGCTAGCAGCTCCATTTTTTCTAATGCTTTTTCTTATCTCTTTATAAGTGTCAAAAGAAATGGGTTCATATACCTGATTGCCTTGTGATCTTGCATTACCAGGCAGGCTAAGAGCTCCCCTTCTAATGGTGCTTGCCTAAGACAGGGACCCATAGCTATAGTATATCTCTCACCTTTTTTCCAATTTATTGGAGGAGGGGACTCAGGCAAAACCTTTGTTTCCTCTTTGCTATTTTTACCTGGTAATGGCTGGGCTGAGGGAGAAGGAGGAGGCACTAAGGTAGGTGATGGTTTTTCCTCCCTTCCCATTTTAGGTTCTTACATGTAGAGCAGGACCAAAGCAGCCCTAACTAAAGCAAATAATGTTAGAGATGTTACTGGGACTCATTGCCCTTGTGCATGATGTTTAAGATTTCTCCCCACTTGTTCCCAGAGCTCCATGTCTAGCATGCCTTCTTCTGGGAACCAGGGATTATGGGAAACAAGTTTGCATTAGGTCACGTAATTGAGCCTGCAAAACCAAGGCTCCACTAGCTTTAAGCAGTTGGTTCAATACTTTTATCTGTTGAGCTGGTAACTGTTGTCCCATGATGAAACCCTAGCCTGAACAATTCCCTCGAACTTGGAAATCCCAAGCAGACATCAATGACTTACTGACTGCACAGTCTCTTTACCTTTGTTTTCAAGGGTTCTATTGCAATCCATTGCAGCATCCCTCACACAGGGCATCACCTGCCAGGTCTGCCCCACAGACCGTGGCCAAGTGCCGGATGAAAACATGTATGAAAACATAGGTTTTTGCCTAGGCCTGCAGCTAGGGGACCAGGCTGCTCACAGACACCGAGGAGGGTGCTGTAAAGAGTCACAGCAGCCACAGCCCCAACAAGCCAGCACTGCGGGCATTTATTTAGTACAGATTTAATGACAAAGGCTTTGAGTTAACGCAACTTGTGGGTAACTAACATGTTCGCACCCTTCCCCTACCCTAAGAGAGTAGTCCTGTGCATAACGATTAAAGGCCAGGTTCCATGGCCTAAACAAACTAACTTATCTAGATCAATTCCCTTACACTTTCTTGTTATCTACCCTGAGAGAATTCAGCTGCCTTCAGCTAAATTCTCTTTTGAGGCTTTTGCAAAACCTCCCAGCCTTCCGAGAAGGTTTGCTTCTTTTTCTTATAATTTCTCCCACCACCCTAACTGATCACCTACATACGCCTGGCCACTTGCCACTATTTTTAAAAACTCTTCAAAGTAAAGAATTAAATGGTTGGGAGAATTTTGTTGTGGTTGTTATTTATATGTTTGAAAGTTTGTCTTTTTATACAGAAATATATATAGAGAAAAACTATATAAGAAACAAATAATACATTTGTAATTTTAAAATTATTTTTAAATAAAATATAATCACCATGCATAAATAATAAACTCGGTTCATTTTTGACCTTTAATTATAGGCCAGGTACAATTAAGTTGATTTGTTTTTAAAGATTCCCCAACTTCTGTCTGGGTGTCCCTAAAATGGATTGCAACACGTCATCCACTTTGGCCCTAGCTGGAGCTCCACACCAGGGGGCCCCCACCAGGAACAAAGCCAGGACAGGCCCTGCATCAGGCACACACTAACAAAACCAGAAGCAGCGGCAGGGCAGGGCAGAGTGAGGGTACCATGGGGGACCAAGAAGGGCTGTCCTTGGGGGAGGCCCAGGACCACCTGTGGGTGAGGAGGACTGCAGTCATTTCTTATTCCTCAGTGTCTACCTTGCAATGGGGACAGTCACGAGTCAGCAGCTCCCTGGAAAGAGCAATATATTTAAAAAAGGAAATCGAAGCCCACAGAGGAAAAACAAGGGTTTTTTTGAGCAAACAGGGTCTTCTGAAGGTAACTTATTATTTTTTTCTTTCCAACTCTGTGTCATCTATGACCTTTTCTGATGGAGATGCATTTTCTTTCTCCAAGTGTAAGCTTCCTTGTGTGCTGTGTGTGCTTCCTACCCACCCACCCTGAGCAGCCTGGCTGGGCATGACTGGGTCTCCATGAGGACTGTCACCCTAGCCCTGGAGGGGGAGCCACTGGCAACAGCCTCAGAAGGCTGGGGTGGGAGGCAGGAGAAAGCAGAGCTGGGAAGCCTTCCACCCCTGCTTGGCCCCTGGAGTCACTGACTTGCTCCATCCCATATCCCATCTGCGGCTACCAGGGCTGTTGACTGCTTAGCCAACAGCTCGCTCCCTTGCTTGCCTGCACTCTTCCCCTCTGTTCCCATGCCAGCTCCTGCCCTTGGAACCAGAGACGACAGGCCCAGGGCAGTGAAATAGCACATTCAGGAACTCTAGGGCACCAGGACCCCCACCCACTTGCTTCCTGAGGCTTCAGTGGGGAGGGGCAGGCAGGGGCCATCCCCAAAGGCACAGATGAAACCACTAGTTTCAGTCCAGAAACCCGGAGAGGGGAACAGCCTCGGGTAGGAGGAACTGATCTGCAGTGCAGCCACCCCCAAGGCTGAATCCTTAAGTGAAGGACCAAGTCAGGCCTCATGGTGACTGTGATCAGGACTGGGGGGTGGACAAGGTGGCCCAAGTGTGGCTCCCAGATCCCAAGGCCCCATGGCCTCCCAGGTGCCTGCTATGATGATCCTCAGATAGGTGGCAGTGACACCGCCACTGCACGAGACATTTTCTCCTGCTGAGCAGAAGGCATCATCCCTTGCAACTACCTCTTACGTCTTTCTCCCCTGGTAGCAAAAAGAACCCTGTACTTCCTCCTCCTCCTCCTTCCTGCCATTTCAGTGGCCTTGGTCTTGGAGAAGGTCTGGCCCTCGGGGTGGGGCTCTCCTTTCCCTCCCCGAGCCCTGCCACCATCACTGGCCCTCTGTGAGGTTCTATACTTGAACAACCCCTGCCCTGTGCCTTGGGCCTGATGGGCAAAGCTAGGAGGAGGAAACAGTACAACTCATAGTTTGAGCTGGGGGGTGGTCTCAACAACGCTCCTGTCTGCACCCCTCCCTAACCTTCTCAAAAGAGGTGCACAGCTTCTCGGGTGACTGGGAAACTCCTGGACAAATTCCATTCTAACTTATTTTGACATGTATACAAACCAACTGTTTAGAGATTTCACTTCTGCAAAGCCCTACCGTGTTTTTACATTCCTGTTTAAAAGAGAAGTTTACTTAGCAATAATTATAAATAAATGAATATTCTTTAGTGAGGTGGAAAAAAAAAGATTCCCCAACTTATGCTTCTTCCTCTGAGTATATAACTATATATTTTCAGCATATGATACCGTAACAGGAATCATGGTTACCATCAAGAGTTTCATTATATGATGAAAATACACGGACACATAAAGGGGAACAACATACACTGAGGACTTTCAGAGGGTGAAGGATGGGAGGAGGGTGAGGATCAGGAAAAAAACCTAATGGGTACTAGGCTTAATATCTGGGTGATGAAATAATTGGTACAACAACCCCCCATGACACAAGTTTGCCTATGTAACCAGCCTGCACTTGTACTCCTGAACTTAAAAGTTTAAAAAAAGAGTTCTGGAGACCAAGGTGGGTGGATCATGAGGTCAGGAATTCAAGACCAGCCTGGCCAACGTGGTGAAACCCCATGTCTACTAAAAATACAAAAATTAGCTGGGCGTGGTGGCACACATCTGTAATCCCAGCTACTTGGGAGCTGAGGCAGGAGAATCCCATGAACCTGGGAGGTGGAGGGTGCAGTGAGCCAAGATCGTGCCACTGCACTCCAGCCTGGGTAACAAAGCAAGACTCCAACTTACACACACAAAAAAAAAAGAAAAAGAAAAAGAGTTCCATTATAATTTACACTAGTCAATTTACTAGAAAAGTAAAAATATCGTAAGAATGCTGAGATTATCAGTAGTTTCTATTTTCTAGTTATATTCTAGTTGCTTCCAAAGAAACTAAAATTTTACTCAAAATGTTGTATTTTTATGATCTTAGGAAATCACAGTGGTTATTCATTACATTGTTCATTTTAATCCATTGTATTATAAAAATGTAACTGTATAGCCTTTAGCTTAGATATTTGACTTTATTTACAGTCATGCATCACAGAGGGACATTTTGATCAATGACAGACTGCATATATGATGAGGGTCCTATAAGATTATATTATTGTATTTTTACTTTTTACTTTACCTTTTCTACATTTAGATACGCAAAAACGTACCATAGTGTTACAATTGCCTACAGTATTCAGTACAGTAACATGATGTACAGGTTTGTAGCCTAGAACCAATAGGCTATATACCATTTGTGAAAGTACAACCTATGATGTTTCTACAGTGACAAAATCATCTCACCATGCATTTCTTAGAATGTATCCCTGTCATTAAGCAATGCATGCCGTGTACCTTAAAAGAAATTACTTAATTCCTACCAAAATTTTACAGATAGTCTCCAACTTAAGACATCACCTTGGTTTGGCCAAATCTATGTATTCCAATATACTGAGTATCCTATTTAAAAGAAAAAAAAAATCAACGAAGTCTCTTTGAAATAATTTTTTTACTACAGCATCAAATAAATCTCCAATCCTTCCATGGCATCTTCCTAACAGTATATCAAAAAACGACCTTTCATAATATTAGGAAAATTTTGTTCTTGGACTAATTTCAGAACTTGTAGCTTTCTTAGGAAATTAAGTCCTGCATTAATGTACTACTTTTTCTTTTCTTTTTTTTAAGGTAACGAAATGAACAAGTGGAGTGAAATGATTTGACCTGGTGCATCAGTATCTGGGCACTAGGGAGAATACTACTTGGGCTAAGGTCATCACTTAGCTCCCTGAAATGCACAGCAGGCTAGGGTTGCTGTATTCTGTGACAGCTAGCACGGCGCCTTTTGAGGAGTGGGTAGTCAACACTGGTTCTTCCTATCTAACACAGAGAAATGTTCAGGAGTAATATTGGTCTCAATCGAATCAATGTGTTTGATCATGTATGCTTGGGACGCATTTCATTTTATGCCAAGAATGCAGTAACATTTTAAAAATACAAAATTATTATTATTTGAGTTATCTAGTTTGATACGTATATTTTAATCAGTTTTCAAAACCAGAGCCTTTCTCTGTGTGGACAAGATTTCAGAGTTTATCATGCACAAAGTTTCTTCTAAAAACTGAACATAATTTTAGACCTTAAATATTTCAACATATGGAAATAAATCAGCATCTTCAAAACATTTGTGAAACCTAAGTAAATCCACATCTAAATTGGTACAGTGTTTTGACATCTTTATCCTTCTTGATTGAATTAAGACTATTTTCTACTAAGCCTGAAAAAACCTGGAGGGAATGAAAGTAGCAAGTTTGTACAATGACTTTTAACAGACTTTAGTAGTTACAATGTGCTTTATCATTTAATGTTTATCTTAACATGTAATAATAATAGAAAACTTGGCTATGTGATAGAATATGAGAAACTTTAGCAAAATGTTTACTATTACTTCACAGTAAATACTGTGCTGAAAATCAGTCAGCGTCCTCCTTGCCTGCAAATCACACCACCATCATCACTTCCAAAATGATGAAACCCAAACCCTAACCCTAACCCTAACCCAAAATGATGAAACACAAAGCTTAACTCTTGCTGCTTCCATTGTATCAGTGGAAAATAAAAGCAAAGTATTCTTTACACCACCTTTCTTATGTTTCTGTTTCTTGAAATTACCAGGTGCTTTGTCTTTGTAAATTGTGTCCCATAAATTTTCAGAATCTCTGGGACAAGACCAGAATTTTTTCTTAAAATTCTATATACTATTCTCTTTCTTTAATTTTTTTTTTTTTTTTTTTTGGAGACAGAGTTGAGCTCTTGTTGCCCAGGCTGGAGTACAATGGCACAATCTCGGCTCACTGCAACCTCCACCTCCTGGGTTCAAGTGATTCTCCTGCCTCAGCCTCCCGAGTAGCTGGGATTACAGGCGCCCGCCATCACACCCAGCTACTTTTTGTATTTTTAGTAGAGACAGGGTTTCATCATGTTGACCAAGTTGATCTCTAACTCCTGACCTCAGGTGACCCACCTGCCTTGGCGTCCCAAAGTTCAGCGATTATAGGTGTGAGCCACTGCCTGGCCTCTTTCTTTAAATTCTACTGTAGATTAAAAGCAAAATTTATGAACTTCCCTTAAAAAAAAACAAAAAGCCACACTATTCCAAAAGGAAGACCTTAAAATGTTTCAATTTTATAAAACTTCTGATATTCAAACTTTTAAACATGTTTAATTTTCATAATATCCACCAGCTGTGAAAGATACAGTATGATAGGAACCGCAATATATTCACTCCACTGGTTTTGCCATAAAAAGTGGAAACCAGTTAAGCACGAACTTTACAATTATTTATGTTTATTATAGGATAATTCAACATAAGACCTTATCCCACATAAAATTATTCAGTGTATCTAAA
>NW_012110363.1:4306720-4328157 GCF_000951045.1 Mandrillus leucophaeus | reverse complement strand
CTTACAGGTGAGATATAACAACACCTGTTATCTCAGGTTTACATATTATATCACATATATAACCATTTATTACCAAACAGGCAAAAAATGCCACAGAACTTTTAATCTCATTGAAGTCCCAGCTTACTGTCATTCTGAGCATTCATTTCAGATAGTTGTTACAATATGCCAGCAGCATCATTTAGCCAAACTTAAGCCAGAGCAGGCAACATAATTTTTTGAAAATGGCTACGCAAAAGACTTAATCTTTAGGTCTAAAAAATAACTGTGAAGGGTACTGACTGTTAGCCTACCTCCATACTTCTTTTTTCTTCTTATAAAAATCAAGGCACCTGTGTAACATTTCTAATTGACTCACATCTTAAACACCACTTACTTTAGCAACGGATAAAAAAGTCTTACATCCTTGGTGCCTCCCACCTGTAATCCCAGCACTTTGGAGAGGCCGAGGCGGGCAGATCACCTGAGGTCGGGAGTTTGAGACCAGCCTGACCAATATAGAGAAACCCCATCGCTGCTAAAAAATACAAAATTAGCCAGGTGTGGTAGCACATGGCTGTAATCCCAGCTACTCAGAAGGCTGAGGCAGGAGAATCGCTTGAACCTGGGAGGCAGAGGTTGCAGTGAGCCGAGATAGCGCCATTGCACTCCAGCCTGGGTAACAAAAAAAAAAAAAAAAAAAAAAAAAAAGTCTTACATCCTTACGTTAAATAACAAACCCTTTAATACTTGAGAGAAAGAGGGCTTAAACACTCATTGTAACCATCTCTGGAATGTGAGCTTCTAATTAGAGGTTTTCAATTGCTAACTACTTTGCATCTAAATGAAAACTTACTGTATATTTCTATCACATCGTCTATGTTTAGACATTTTAAAGTTTCATACGATAAAAGTCACTTATAAAAGATTGTGAATAACTACCAAAATCAGAAATCATTTTACATTTTCGTAAGCAAGGCAAAAAATAATCTTATGATATGTTGTCGTTCAGTTAATATTATATTAATACAGATTAGAAATGCATGTGTTCACATAAAATAAACCAAAATGTAATTTCCTTAACTCTGGTGCAACAATTATTTTGAATTCCAGATACGTTCCAAGTTCATGTCTAATAAAATTTACTTTTTATGAGGAGAATGATCACCAAGCCTCAGTCGTCGTGGTCTCAGAATTTCATCTGGTGATTCTAAACTTGGAGTTAAGGGGAAAATAAAACAAACGATGTGTGGTGATTACAGCAGTTAAACTAATTAACATGTCCATCATCTCACATAGTTATTTGTGTATGTGAGGTGAGAACATTTAAGATCTATGCTCTTAGCAAATTTTGAGGGTATACAATAAAGTTTTATTAACTATAGTCACCATGCTGTACATTAGATTTCTAGAACTCATGCTGATTCCATAAGATTAGATTATATTTTTGTGGTATCTTTTCTCTGTTTTGATATATTGAGATACACAAATACTTCCCATTGGATGACAGTAGCCTACAGTATTCAGTACAGTGACATGCTGTGCAGGTTTATAGCTTAGGATACCATGCAGCCTAGGTGTGTAGTAGGCCATACCATCTGAATTTATGTAAGTACACTCTGATGTTCGCACAATGACAAAATCACATACGAGGCATTTCTCAGAAAGTATTTATACATTGCTTTTGTATCTTGGCTTGTGACTAATGCTACAATGAACATGAAAGCGCAGCTTTGTCTTTGAAATACTAATTTCTTTTCCTTTGGATATATATCCAGACATGAGGTTGCTGAATCATATGTTAATTGTTTTTTAGGTTTTTAAGGAACCTCCATACTGTTTTCGGTAATGGCCGTACTAGTTTACATTCTCACTAGCCGTGTTCAAGAGTTGCCTCTTCTCCACACACCTGACTCCTTAGCAGTTTGAAATAATCATTCCTGCTCATGCCTCTTCTGCAGCTGTCTCACCTCCATATGAATAGACCTGGCACTACCTCTCACCAACACTTGTTATCTCTTGTCCAAATAATAGCCAGTCTAACAAGTGTGAGATGATATGTCATTGTGGTTCTGATTTACATTTCCCTAATGATTAGTGATATTGAGCATTTTCTTTTCTTTCTTTTTTTTTTTTTTTCTTTCTTTTTGAGGTGGAGTTTCGCTCTTGTTGCCCAGGCTAGAGTGCAATGGTGCAATCTCAGCTCACTGCAACCTCCACCTCCCGGGTTCTAGTGATTCTCCTGCCTCAGCCTCCCTGTAGCTGGGATTACAGGCATGTACCACCACGCCTGGCTAATTTTGTATTTTTCGTAGAGGTGGGGTTTCTCTATGTTTGTCAGGCTGGTCTCAAACTCCCGACCTCAGGTGATCTGCCTGCCTCAGCCTCCCAAAGTGTTGGGATTACAGGTGTGAGCCACCGTGCCTGACTGAGCATTTTTTAAAAAAATGTATCTGTTGGCAAGAATTCATCTATTTCTTATGTTTCCATATTCTTTTTTGGTCTCCATTCCAAAATATCTTCTTTTATCATTAGTTATTTTTTCCCCTTCCTTATATCTTCTCCCTGAATTTGAGTTTCTGGAAGACAGGGCTTAAATGTTATTTGTATTTCCTTCTCTCTCAGAGCTCAAGCATAGGCTTTGCCCACTAAACACGGTCAACAAAAAACTGGTAATTTATATTGATAGAGCACACAGGTATGTGTCAAAGAAGGGAACGGTTCTTTCTCCATGCATGAAAGTGTGCAGTACCCTTCTGCCTTCACAAATTCATACCATTTGGACATTTCTTCCTGACAAATCTCATTTGAAACCTAAAGTGTAGAGTTGCATCTGTCACATAGTAAACTTGCAATAAATGACTGTTGAATATTTGGAAAAATAAATTCTGGAACAGTCATGTGTCACTTAACGAGGATGATACTTTCTGAAACATGCATCGTTAGGTGATTTTTGTCATTGTGTCAACATCATAGGGCGTATTTACACAAACCCAGATGTACTATACACCTAGGCTACCTGGTAGCCTATTGTTCGGAGGCTATAAACCTGCACAGCATGCTACTGTACTGAATACTGTAGGCAATTGTCACACCATGGGAAGTATTTGTACATCTAAACATAGCAAAACATAGAAAAGGTACATTAAAAATATGGTATTCTAATCTTATGGGACTAGTGTTGTATATGCAGTCTATCATTGACTAAACCTTCATTATGCAAATTTGATTATGTGAAGTCTTCATTGACTAAAACTTCATTGACTAAAATACAGCATTTAACTGTATTTATTATTTTTCATCTTTACCCAATATTTGGAACTGTTTAAAAATATGTTTCCCCTTGTATTTCAAATGTACCCACAGAAAGTCTGTATAAATCCTGAATAAAATAATAGGTTTCAGAATAAAACATAGTTAATAAATAAAAATACTCTATAGGAGGCTGCACGGGTCTGACGTGGAAGATTTTTGGATAAGTAAAATTTTGATATACTGTTACATTTCCAAAAATAGTTAGGAGAGTACATAGAAATCTGTAAGCCCTTTACCTAAATGCCTCAGTTATTAATATTATGTCATATTTACATGCATACTCTCAGTGATACACAATATTCATTTTTTGTTTTTGTTTTTGAGATATAGTCTTGCTCTTGTCACCCAGGCTGGAGTGCAGGGGCATGGTCTTGGCTCACTGCAACCTCCACCTCCTGGGTTCAAGCGATTCTCCTGCCTCAGCCTCCCAAGTAGCTGGGATTCAGGCACCTACCACCATGCTAATTTTTTGTATTTTTAGTAGAGATGGGGTTTCACCATGTCAGCCAGGTTGGTCTCAAACTCCTGACCTCAGGTGATCTGTGCGTCTTGGCCTCCCAAAGTGCTGGGATTACATAAGTGAACCACTGTGCCCAGACAGTAATATACAATATTCTGTTCTCATTAAACTTTCACCCATTGGTGTTTCTCATCTGAATCAATTATTACTACGAAAATTGCCCAATGGCAATTTGTTAATTTGGGTAATTCTAATTTTATCATTCTTTCTATATTTATTAGTAGAGCTCTAAGAGAAAGCATTTTTTCTTTATTATTTATATCAGTATGGATTCATGGATTTTTATTTTATGTGATGAGTTCTGATTCATTTATGTTTTTATTTAATTTACTTCTCAAATTGGCTTAATTCGGCCAGTTAAACTCTCTCCAAACTGTCTTCTGCATCCTTTTCAGAGGTCCCCATCATTCCTGAGAATTTCCTTATTTCTTGGCACAAGTTGGCCAAGGTTAATCTTGTACTTTTTCTGCCCAACTTTGGATCGGCTGTTTCTTTAAGACTATTTGGTTCCTTTTTAGCAGATAATCATATTTAGAAATTGTTTTGTGGTTATTAGTCAGTCATCCATTCAAAAATCTTACATTTATTTTAGCATTGCTGTACATGACTGATCTCACATTTACTCTGCTTGCACGTTTCTTAATGAAAGACAACCTCTAAGAAAAACTTTAAAAATATTCTGTGTAATTATTAAAATTTAAAGTAATTGGTAAAATAAGAATATTTTATATTTGAAAGTCTTATAGATTCTGATTAGCTTAATAATACTCATTTTTTTGTGTGTGTATCATGGCTAACTTATCGAGGGGGAAAATGGTACCTTTTTTTCCCAAAAAATTCAGGCCATTGTACATTTAGAAAATAAAGATATGGGATAGTTAAATATATAATTTTTGCTTTTAATGCCATTGCTAGTTTCAATTTATTCTACATTAATAAATGCAAAACAATTTACCAACTTAATAAAAATATACCTTTGATAATGATTGCAATTGAAGTAATAATTTATAGGTTATTTAAAACTTTTAATTTAGTGTAACTCTAATTTAATATATAAAAGCTCTGAAGACCATGTATCCACCTTAAAAAAAAAAAAACTGAACTGAGCACAGTATTCAGGTAGCTATAGAACCTATTTTTTTTTCTTTTAAATGTTGAGGGAAATCCAAATAAGTACATACATTCTGTTTTTTTTTTAAATACCTCCTTTTGTCTTAATAACTTAGGTCATATAAAATAAAAAAATTTTAGAAATGAAGCAATTGATGGAAATGTTTGAAAAGGGAAAATATAGGACTTGCACATACTATTATTGACAAAATATTTGAAGATCCTAAGTTTTTACTGAAACAATACAAATGATTTATACTGAACTTGGTCTTAGAATAATGAAAAGGTGTAGTATATTTTTCCAGTATCCAGGAGTTCAACATGATTTAAAAGGGTATTTTAAATGACATTAAAGTTTAAAATGTAGAATTTCTTTTAGTCTTATTCCCCTCCCCAAATCCTAAGCGAGTACACGTCTCTAATTTCTAGCCAGAGGACTATTGTTTATCCTCCGACTTTGCCCCAGCCTCATCCCATACAATTGCCTAATTATTGCCAAATCCAGTTTTTGTGAAGTGCTCCCACAGTGACTACCGATAGCTCCACTGGCCTGTCTAAATGTTGACAAACTGCTTGCTTACTGTTCAAATTACTGAGAATAAAGTGAAAAGAAACACTTCTTTTCATACAACAACATGTCTTCCAACAGCTTTCAAGCATTAGAACTACTTATGTATGGCGTTTATATCTACCTTCAGAGATGTTTTTGCAGAAAGTTAATTGTTTGGCCAGTTATAATAAAATGTCCAAAAGGAACATGACTTTTCAAAATCAGACTCGAAGTCATACATTTTGCCTAAGTGAGCACTACACATTGCAATGAATTATAGATCATTAGGCCATATTTCTAGAGAGATGAAAGTATAGGAAAATATCATACAGAGATAACTACCATTACTATTTTTGGGTAATAGTCTCTTCAATGTCTAATTCTAATGGGAGCTATGTTAACCATTTTAGAACAAAGCAGTGTTTAAATTAGGGCTCAGCAAGTGGTAGCCTGAATGCCAACAGAGAGCTGCTCTTCTCAATGCTCAACTGGCAGGACTCGGGGAAGGAAAAGAAAAAACAAAAATAGTATAAAGGACAATAATCATAAAGAGTATGTGGCATAAGAAAAAAAGAATATACAACCTAGAGGGGTTTGTGAGAATGATCCTGAAATTGTCTTGAGGGCCATGAAGTGGCTTGAATAAAATTGATTTCTTATCTTTAAATTAATTTGTACTTGTGTGACTTACAAAGATTAATGTATTTCAAATATATGTCTAACATTGTCCAACAGTATTTTTGCCATCGGTAAAACTACAAATGCTTAAAAAAATGCATTAACGGTTTCAAAATTAACAAAGGCTTATTAAACATCTGTTATACCCTGGTGATAAAAAGGTACATAAGAAAGGTAGTCCCTGTACCAAAAGGCTCCCAGCGTAAGTAGCAGCCATCTTCAAACACAACTAAACTATGAGATAAGTACCAGATTGGTGAAAAGAACCAAGCATTATTGGATAGATAATTAACTCTTTCTCTAGTGCCTGGGGGAAGTATCTTCAGAAAAAAAAAAAAAAAAAGATTTCTACTTAAAATAGTCCTTGAAGACAGAACTGAGTTATGCCAAATAGAAAGGGAATTCTAGGCTAAAGGAGCAGCAAAACGAATAGTCTATTTGTGCTGAAATATTACTTTTCTTTTCCTTTCATATGCTTTAAATTAGGAGTTCCAAATTTAAATGCCCACAGAATCTGCCAGGTAACATAATCAGGGATACATTGCAATTATTTCAAAATTTAATTTAATTATACTTTGAAAAAAAATGACATGTCCCTATCATAAATGGGAAACCATTATTAGCAATTATAAATGGAAAGTAACAGTAAAAATAAACACAATGAAAACCAAAATAATTTAAATATATTTTATATTTAAACAAAACAATAAAATAAAAGTATACTAAATTTAATCAATGTATAAAATGCATTCTGGAATGAGAAGAATGAAATTCTTTATGAGCTGTCACTAATAAAACTATATGTAGCTTAATGACTTAATTTCAAAGGAAAATTAAATTCAACTCAAGATAATTTCAGTTTTTAAAAATATTAACTAGCATGAAACATCTCAAATGACATTAATTTCAAATCAAAATCTTCAATAATTTTTAGTCAACAGATTTTTGGTTTGAGAGGCTTGCTGAAGTATAGTCCATAATGTACTTTTCTGTAATTATCAATTTATTTGGTAATGTTCTTAAAGTGTTCTTTTTCTACTAACTGCTGTCTTCAAGTTAAGAAAAAAAAATCTTATAAAGATTTTATATTGTCTTCCTAGTGTTTCTTCATAATATTCAAAATGTTTTCATGTTGTTCCCCAAAGTTGTTCATGAGCAGGTCATTCACAAGAGACGAAACCCAACATCCCATCATCAGGAAGTGCGTGCGTGTTTCCAATGTTATCATCACATGTACTTAGGAAGAGTTGATGCACTTTAAATTTTGGTTGGTCTATAAAATACCAAGCCAGTGTTAACCAAGCTTGTGATCTCTGAAGTTTAATGTGTTGTCCAGAAAAATCTTGAATATCCTGATACCTTAGTAGAGAAGTCAAGACTTCGTGCAAAAAGTCAGGATGGAACAATAACGCTTGTAGACACTGCCCATATTTATTAGAAGCAAAAGAAAAATTTAGAATTTAGTGACCCATGCCTAAACATGATTGGCAATTTTAATATCGTAGATAACCTAAGTATTTTTCCTTTTTTTTTCAATTTAAGCTTCTTTTATGTTGATGAAAGGTATTTGCAGTTCATATAAACCATACTTATGTAAAGGATAGCAGATGCTTCATATAAATTATCACTTTGATATACACATCTTATGGTTTATGAGAAAAGAGAAAAAACATAATATATCGGTTTTGCTCCCTTTCAATGGTTTTTTTTTTAAGGGATTATTTTTTAGGTCTTGTCAGCAACATCAAACAAAAGGTACTGAGTACTCCACAGGGTACAGAATGCTGCCAAGCACCTCAGAAAAATTACATGACATGGAGAAAATGCACTTCTTGCTCCTTGAAGAACTTACAGTCTAGGGATTTGACAACTCGCAGTCTTAGGAACTGAGTGAAGAACAAAGTAAGGCAAATTCTTCATCCCCTAGAGCTATTGTGGATTGAATAATTTTAGAATTTGGAATTAATGCAATCAAGATGAGAGACAAGACTAAATTTGGCCGAGAATTCGTTCAGTCTCACATAGTTTTTATTAACATCCGTCTAGTAAACAGAATAGACCTAACAGACAACTGAAAGTAAAGACTAGATCTCTTGAAGTGCAAGGGCTAAAACTACTTAATTGTGGTTACTTATTTTAAAAAGCAAACACACTGAATGGTATGACTAGGGTGATTACACTAGTTTAAAAATAAGCCAGGTACCGACACTGCATTCCCCTCATGCATTGCTCATTTAAAGTAGTGAATATTAAAATATGTGGGCTTTACATCTAACCCACAGAAAGCCCACCACAAATGTTCTGTGTATCAAATATCCACCTCACGTGTACTATGAAAGTTTTATTTATGCCCCATTAAGTCAAAAGTAAATAGTCAAATTATAGTAAGCTAATGACCTGCATATTTTCATATGGATGAAGGTCAGTATATCTAAATAGGAAATAAATGGTGATCCTATCTACCTATATAAAAAAATAGAGTATCTTTCCGGATTTTGCATACTCCTCACTATAAGAAGAGGTATGCAGGTTTTAAGGTTTCACAATCAGTTGTCAGAAAAACAGCAGTTATGCCTGCAGTATCTCGTTAGCATCTGACTCAGTTATTTTTAGATTACATTGTTTAGACATTGTAAACCCATCTAAAACTTTGTAATTATTTTGAGATGGTTCCAATGTTAACCCTAGAATCATCGTCAGAAAGAGTAACAATGTGATGTAGAAGAACAGCTAATCAACATGACTAAAATATGCTCATTTTCAGAAAAACAATCTGGTCATCTGGAAACAATCAGAGCTACAACCTAAGGAACACTCCCATATGGGATACTGATCTGGCCAAGCCCACTTTCTAAGCAGGAAAACTATCACATCAGGGTGAATTTAGGCCACTTCGGAGGAGCTGCCTATAAACATCCAAACAGACCTTCTTAGGCAGCAGAACTGGTCCAATTCCTCTCAAAGCAGTTTGACACAGCCTTAACCACATCAACCCAAAGCTTGAAGTTAAGTCAAAAGAGCATATTGGAACAAAAGTGAACAGATGTGTAAACTCTAGCACATGCTTATTGCTGTATTAAGTTTGAAGATGAGCACGTCCTACCCACAACAGTATTGCTCCAGGAAGCAGGGTAGGAGTAGTGGTAAATTAGAAAATAGACTATTAATTGCACAATTAATAGAAAAGTAAAAACATGTTCAAAATCTACAATAAACCTGTATCCAAAGGAGTCCTATACATCAGTAATGTGCTGGACTTTGAATTCTGTGGTACAGCTTTGCACTGGACTCCCTCTGGCCTACTGGTCTGTGTATGGCTTGCTTCCTGCCTGTTAAAGGGTGAATACGCTACACAGAGCTATGATGGTTTCTACTGAGTGGTAAAATTCACAGAAGTTCCAGGTTCATCATGTCAGGATCATTCCTTGTGCAAAGTTTGATGTAGATGAAAATAAAGTAGTTTCTTGGTCAATAATTGCAATTTGTTTCTTTTAAAGTCAGTGGGTTTCTTGTATAGTTCTATTACAATTGACCCAGGTTTAATTTCATCCATCTCCATGAAAGCAAAACACTTGGTGCTGGTGAACCTTTTTTTAGGCTTGTAGTGTTTGAGTTCAAAGAAGAGAGCTGCACCTTTGATTAATTTTTCAACATGTTTCTGGAGCTCAATGTCCACATTAAAATGAATGTATGTGTCTTCTTTTCTTGAAGCCACAGGAGTATCTTGCATAGGAGTTAAGTCTATGCCATTCAGATCCTTTATACTAACTGTAATATAGGGATCGATGCACTGCCCAGCATCTTTCAAACCAATTTTCTCAATTCTGATAGTGAGTAATGTCATTCCTGGTTCCAATGGCAACCTTGGCAACCTTGGGAACTCTAGCGGGAAAGAATCAGGAGACCCTGCTCCAGCACCACCCTCTTCTTCATCTTCTTCAAATTCCAAATTCTCTTCTTCACCAGGTGCCAAAATTCTTCTTAATGGGACAGGCTGAACATCAAATGGGAATTCTTTATTATATGTAAGAATATTCTTTAGGATTGCTTCTAGTTTCTTCGGGTCCTCCGGTTTAAATTCTTCTTGAGACTGTGTGGACTGTAAAGCTGCACTTTGCAATTCCAAGCATGTTGCAATTTTGCCTATGGTTTTCTTTTGTTCTTCTGTAAATTCAGAATTATTGTGTTGAGCTTGGGCCTCTTTTTGTAGATGTCTTGTGAATATCTGATCCCATCTATCGCCTCCACCAGTTAGCCCCAAGAGTCGAAGTCCGCGCCTCTCCTAAAACTGGCGCCCCAGTGCTGCAGCAGACTCCAAGTCACCTCCGACATGGCCGGTCCCCACTCCGTCCCCTCCCACGCCTACCCCAGTAAGGCCGGGTTCTAGGGTGCCATCCTCCCCGGGCCTGGCGCCCACATTGACAGGGCCAGGAGGAACCACTGGGGCCACCACCACCACCCGCCAAGGAGCTGCCCAAGCCCATTGTCAAGGCTATCTTGGGTGGTAAGGGCGTCTCTCTATAGACCCAACCAAGTAGCTTTGGCTTCCAGTGCAAAAACTCATATATGTGGATCAAGTCCTTTGAAGAACCATCACGGTTGTAGAGCTATTATCTATGCACTATTCTACTTTCAAATACTCATGATGGAAAGTTTAATAACCAAACGTTTCACATGTTCACACACTATGACTAAAGGGTATTATCACAATATACATTACTATTTTTTATATCTATATCTGCATCTGCATCATTATCTAGGATATCTGTAACACATTTTTAATATCTGTGTTCTTAGTATTCATTTCTAGGCAAAGGCAGATTATTATTACTTAAAGCAATCAGTTCCGCTTTGCAGTTCTTTCCCTTTCTCATCACATTGCCATAGAGGGACAGGCCTGTATGGGCAAAGGGGTTTTTTTTCACCATGGGAAGGGAACCTCAAAAACTGAAACCCTGAAGGCTACATGGGAGCAGGACAGTTCCCCCTCCTCTCCAGAAAGACAAAGAGAAACCCTATCTCCCTAATGTAAACAAATGCCTTTTGGGAAGAGAAAGGGAAGGTGTCTAATTTCTTGCCCATTGGAATCAAAAGAAATGCCTCGGGATTGGGAAGGGAGATAAAATAAGCATTTCAGAGTTTATAATACAGAATTTTACATTTATATGTAATCAAATGAATAGCTTCAAGCGTTGCCCAGTTGGGAAGAACATGTTTGGGATTGGAAGGAAGGTCCAACAGACAGGATTCTAGGCCTTTTACACTGCACTTGCAACTATTACGTCTGTGTTTTTATCTGCTGAAAAAAAGTTCAGAGCCACACATTTACACCCCAACCCCAGGTCCACGGACCAGTACCAGTCCATGGCTGTTAGGAACCAGGCTGCACAGCAGGAGGTGAGTGGCAGGTGATCCAGTGAAGCTTCATCTGTATTTATAGCCACTCCCCATTGCTCACATTACCGCTTGAGCTCCACCTCCTGTCAGATCAGGGGTGGCATTAGAGTCTCATAGGAGGGCAAACCCTACTGTGAACTGCACATGTGAGGGATCTAGGTTGTGTGTTCCTTATGAAAATCTAATGCTTGATGATCTTTCACTGTCTCCCATTACCCCCAGGTAAATAAGCTCAGGGGTCCCATTGATTCTATATTACGGTGAGTTGTATAATTATTTCATTATATATTACATATATATAATAATAATAGAAACAATAATAATAATAGTAATAATAATAGAAACAAAGAAACAAAGTACACATCAAATGTAATGCACTTGAATCATCCCCAAACCATCCCCCCTGCCACATCCCCAGATTGTAGAAAAATCGTCTTCCACAAAAGTAATCCTTGGCCGGGCGCGGTGGCTCACGCCTGTAATCCCAGCACTTTGGGAGGCTGAGGCGGGCGGATCACAAGGTCAGGAGATCAAGACCATCCTGGCTAACACGGTGAAACCCCGTCTCTACTAAAACTACAAAAAATTAGCCGGGTGTGGTGGTGGGCACCTGTGGTCCCAGCTACTCAGGAGGCTGAGGCAGGAGAATGGTGTGGGCCCGGGAGGCGGAGCTTGCAGTGAGCCGAGATCGCGCCACTGCACTACAGCCTGGGCGACAGAGCAAGACTCCGTCTCAGGAAAAAAAAAAAAAAAAAAAAGTGCCAAAAAGGTTGGGAACCATTGCTCTAGATGAGAAGTCAGCCTAAAACCTCTGTGGCAGTTGGAACTAATGTGATGCAAAGGGGCATACTGTCTTTATACTGTGGCTTTCCCCATCATTTACACAAGCCATTTTCATTTCTGAAAGCCAGTTTCCTCCTTTACAAGTTAGTGCTTGCTTAATATAACTTACAGGACTGTTGTGAGGATTAAATAACATAAGGTAGATGAATGCTTTCTGTAAAAAAATACAACCAACCAACCACTGTATTAACATTGCAGGATATTACTAATAGCAAAAATCTGAAGGTTGAAACTCAGGTCTGTTTTTGCTATACCTTTTTCTCTTCACTTCTCTTTCAATTTCTCATGCAGTAAGCTTTGTGACTTTAGATTTTACTCTTCTAAAAATGCCCCTTGATTAGGGTCATCTCAGGTGATAGGATAGACACAATTGCTGTTCTTCAGGGCAAGTTTGGTGATTATAAATACTGGAATAATTCTCAGTCCTAAAAAAATATTTGTTTTAGGAAGTTGTGCTTCACTTTGTCATTTACCTGGTGAATTTATTATTCTATTAATCCATTCCTGTTTGAGAACTCTGTATTACAGTTCTTACTGACTTTGAAGGAAAAGTAGATTCAAATTCAACCTGCTCTGGCTTTTTGTGACATTCAGGGATCCATTAAACATGATCTGGAGCAACATGAGTGAAGTTTTAAATGAGTAAGTCATTTTTGGGTTACTGGTGCCACCAACCTTATTCTCAGGATTGAAAACAAAATGGGTCTCTCATTCTTCCAACCTACCATCACACCCCTTTATTTCATCAGTAAATTCACTGGAAGAAAAATGTTATAGAATCCTTGAGTTGGATTTTCTTGCATGGTTCCATAATTCTAATGAGAGGGACTCAAGATCCAGAGTTGCTAAGTGATTTTACCAAGACTGTGCTCTTTTAATCAAAATGGGGTCTAAATAAAATAACCTAGATAATTTTAAATTAGTGTTTTCCAAACATGCCCCATTGCTACTTTGGCAGAATGTTCCTTCCAGGATCGTGTACTTGGTTGATATTATCTTTCCAAATTCCCAGTACTAATAACAGAAAGTTTTATCAAATAAAACAATGAGTTATGTGTATTTCAAAACACAAAAAGTACCATGACTTAAAATTAAAAAATATTTTATGATGCGTCATAGAGAGTATCCTCCAATGGCTTTGCATAAAGAAAAATTTCATACTTCTGTAGGTGTGAGTGGCTGCTCCTCTGCTGATTCTTATTTCTTAGGTTCCACTGAAGTCATTGTTTGCCACATATCACTAGTTTGGTCGATTCCTACTGGGCAGATTTCATCCTAATTATTCTGTTCTCTGTATCCTTGCCTAGTGTAATCCACCCCCAGCCTGAGGCATTTGCACCTTGAGTATTGACAGTGGGAGGCTGAAGCCTACTCAGTTGGGAGCTCTCCCAGCCATTTTCAAAGATCTTGCTTCTTTTTGGAGGCTTACGCTGCTGCTGATAAGATAGTTATCTTCTGCTCATAGAGTTTCTTGCCTCTATGCCAGCCACTGATTTGTTTCTTGTTTTGTTTTGTTTTTGTTTTTTGAGACAGAGTTTCGCTCTTGTCACCCAGGCTGGAATACAATGGCACAATCTTGGCTCACCACAACCTCCACCTCCCGGGTTCAAGCGATTCTCCTGCCTCAGCCTCCTGAGTAGCTGGGATTACAGGCATACTCCACCACGCCTGTCTAATTTTGTATTTTTAATTGATATGGGGTTTCTCCTTGTTGGTCAGGCTGATCTCGAACTCCCGACCTCAGGTGATTTGCCCACCTTGGCCTCACAGAGTGCTGGGATTACAGGCGTGAGCCACCGGGCTTGGCCCTGGATTCTTAATTATTAATTAATACAACAAAGGCTTTAAAAAGAAGATGTTCCCATTTACAAACTGAAGAAATCCAAAGGCATGGTTTGGGTGTCGGAGCTGGTGGCAAAGGTGTTTTAGCAGCTGCAGAAGTGGGAGGAAATAGTGAGAGAGACCATTATTAGTTACATCTTGGAAGAATGTTTCCACATGAAAATGATAAATGTTTTTTACCTGTGACTTTGAAATGTAAAAAATGCCCTTCCTTTGGTGCCTTAGTCATATCCATGTCTCTCTCCTTGTCTCTTCTTAATAAAAGTAATGAAGGAGCAGGAACAAAGCATTACACATATACTATGAATATAAATATACCTGAATCCTCTCCTGCAGCTCCTACAAAACTCCTTTAAAATACTCTTCTCCATCTTCATAATCCTATAATCAGTGGGAATATTTCCACATGCTGTCAAAATTTCAGAGATTCTTCTCTTAGGCTGACAGAGTAGTAGCAGCTGCAGAGAAATGGGCAGTTTTAGTAGTAACTGACATCAGTGGGAAGACTATCATGAGATGGCAGACAAAATTTGACTTTTATTTCTTTGAGGGTACAGTAGGGATATAGCCAAAGATAAACTCATGGCAAGGGAAAATAAAATTAATGAACTAACATTTATTGAATAATTACTAACAGCCAGGTAATGTGAAGTAGCTATTTTTATCAATTCTTGACCATGTCATCAAAAAGCGCACCAAAAACCACAAAGGGAGAGAGATAAGTCTGCCTTTTGAGAGCTACGCAACACAATTGAAAAAATAATCCTAAAAAGAATAGGCCTACAAGACTTGATTGTAAAATAATTGAAAGTTATATGCCTTTATTCTGAGCAAACTATCGCAAGGACAGAAAACCAAACACCGCATGTTCTCACTCATAGGTGGGAATTGAACAATGAGAACACTTGGACACAGCGTGGGGAATATCGCATACCGGGGCCTGTCGTGGGGTTGGGGGAGAGGGGAGGGACAGCATTAGGAGAAATACCTAGTGTAAATGACAAGTTAATGAGTGCAGCACACCAACATGGCACGTGTATATATATGTAACAAACCTGCATGTTGTGCACATGTACCCTAGAACTTAAAGTATAATTTTAAAAATAATAATAATAATTTAAAAATTAAAAAAAAGAAAAGCTGAGGAATTTCAAACTACTCTTAATTAAAACTGTAATCATTTCCTAAATAGGCATAAATAAAAGGGATATTCTTGATGTTACATAAAAGAAAGTTATATGCCTTTCTTCAAATATTGTGTCCATCAATAGGGAAGCTCATAAAAGTAGGGGCTTAGAGAAAGACAAAACATGGAGGCAAATATCTGGAATGCCCATCTAATACTCTTAAGCAGGAGCCCTCCAGACTGTCCAGAGTATTATGTCTGTATGACAAATGTAGCTATGTGGAGAAAGCTAGAGTTATGTTATACACCTAAGTAAATAACCAACTTTCCTTTTCAAATTCCTCACTCAGCAAGAACCTTTCTGTTCAGTTGGCTTTCCATATAGCACACCTTCAGGGAGAGATTGCAGGAGACAAGTTCACATGGCAGAAAGCTCTCCTTAAAATTAATGCATAGCATGGTGACTGTAGTTGATAATACTGTATTACATACTTGAAATTTGATAAGAGAGTAGATCTTAAATGTTCTCACCACACACACACACACATACACACACACACACAAATGGTAACAATGTGAGGTGATGTATATGTTGTTAGGTTGGTGCAAAAGTAGTTGTAGTTTTGCCATTACTTTTGATTAATGGCATTAAGTACATTGCAAATTACAGTTACATTCAAGGTCTTGAACATGACTGCACAGTGCCTTGCATTACTTCTAATAATGATGCTTCCAGTGTTCAACCAGATCCTCAGCTATAACTTTTTCATATCAAAGATAGAGAACAGTAAGATTTAGTAAATTGTCAAAGCAACATTCTAAATTGAGTCCAAGGATCATTTGCTTTCTGACTAGTTAGTTCCTCAGGAATTTGAAACATCACCACAACATGGACTATTTCAATGGTTTTACCTATTAATTAGCTTGATGGCAGTAATAATTTCACCATGTGTACATATATCAAAACAGTACTATGTATACCTTAAATATGTATAATTTTTATTTGTCAATGATATATCAATAAAGCTGGAAAAGATTAATATTAAAAGGGGAAAAAACCTTAATGTACAACAACGTATACTTGTCTACTGTGTTTTGATAGCTTGATTCAGGATTGCTGAGGCCAGTCTACTCTGGGGCCCCGGTGATTTTTCCTTTCTGAGCTTCCAGGACTGAAGGTCAGAACTTGAGTATAGCAGAATCATTGAGGTCAAAGCCACTTGCGGATACCTAAGGGGGAAGTTGGTGAGGATTGACCTGGTGATGACTCCTTTTGTCTTATTTCACTCTTTCTTTGAACTTCTATAGGTATGACTTTCTCCATTTTACAGACAAAGAAGACACTGAAGCTCGGAACTATAATGTGGCAAAGTCTACCCAGATAACAAGTGGCAGAGCTGGAGTTTAACCCATGTCTATAAAATGTGAGAGCCTATCCTTATCAGTCACTACACTGTGCACCCTTCCATAAATGGTACTGAGGTATCCAGAAGCAGGAAACGGCTTTACATCACTACAAAGTATTATTCAATGTGGCCAGCTTTGTCATACCTTATTAATCCTTATCGAGTATAAGAAAAGCCCAGTTACTATATATTATAAACAAATCGAAGTGAATATTCATCAGAGAAAATATAATATAAAAAATCCTAAGCAATACAAACACAGATGCTACGGCTTCATGCTTAATCGCAATACATGCAGCAAAGATAGAACATTGCTTAGAGTAACCATTAAGTTATGCTACTTATGTTTATATTTTCTAGGATAATGAAGTAAGTAAAGCCTCTCTCCTAAGTACACTTGATTAGAGCAATGAGCACACACTAATGAGTGCTCCATGCTACAGCACATTAATTAACATAACAATGCTTTCATTTGCATTATTTCCCTTGTTACTCCAAATAATCCTGGGTGCTAGGCAGGGCTGGTATTTTTCATTTTCATTTTACGTTGTAAAAACTGTTTTAAAGTGTCAGAAATTGTTCTCAGACCCTTTAAAGAAGCCCGGATGTGGAATATGGCACAAGGCAGTCTGAAAAATTTTTTTGAGTACTGACAAGTACATCGTCTTTCTTCTGTTGTGACTTTAACATGCATTCGACATATTTTTATCATTTCAGCTGTTGCTTTTGCTTTGTTCCTGCAATGCAGTTTACCCAATTTGGGATCTGGCCTTTTGTCTTCTGGGATCCCAGCTTAAGCCTGTTTATATGAAAAGTCTCTGGAACTTTCCCATTCTCCTTTTTGTTCTTTTCAGCTGTCTGGCAAATACTGCACCTTCATAATAGATGAAGAACCCAAAGCTGAAATAGGTTAATTAAATTATCTAGTGACACACTACTAATAGGTGAGAGGATTGGGACTTTAGCTTTTGTTTCTCTGACACTGAACCCTGTGTTCTTCTCATTAACTACACTGCAAATTATAGTGGTGTTCAAGGTCTCGAACATGACTGTCTGCATGGTGCCTTGTATTAGTTCTAATAATGATGCTTCCAGAGTTCAACCAAATCCTCAGCTGTAACTTTTTCATGTCAAAGACAGAGAACAGTAAGATTTAGTACATCATCAAAGCAACATTCTAAATTGAGTCCAAGGATCATTTGCTTTCTCGCTAGTTGGTTCCTCAGGAGTTTGAAATATCACCACAACATGGAGTAGTTCAAGGTTTTTGCCTAATACAGATGAACGCAGAACATACAGCGTAGGCAACCCTATTGCTAAAGGAAGATGTACTTACAGTGAAACAAGATGTCTGCAAATAAGTGCTATTAATTAATTTCCCCTGACACTTAATTTTTCTTTTTCTTTTTGTAAATCTTTTAAGTGTTCATAATGTTAGCAGTACTGCTTTTGGAATTACATATTACAGAAACATGGTTCTCTTTTCAAATATTTTTTCTACTCCAAAGAAGTTTGATCCCCATTCGAGAACTTTGATTTTCCTTGTGATTGGCTTCGTATTGAGTCACGTTTGTGCAGATTAGTTTTGTGCTTTGGAAAACTATAGAGTAAAAGGGTCAGTCAGTATACTCTACTCACCAAACACACATTTCACATGAGAAAGTGTCATAGCTTTAATAAAACAATCCCCTGAGAGCAAAGCTTTGAAATATTTATCAAACACAACTTTCATAAATCCTGCAGAGAAAAACTACTTGAGCAGGACAGATACCACAAAGCACTGCTGCTATTTGCCTCACCCAGTAGAAGTTAAAGGCTGTTCTTTGTAAAAAGCTGTCAGTCTTTTAGGCTTATGTTCTGTGAAGAAAAGTGCTATAGCGAATGATCTGATCGCTAGTTCTATTCGTGTGTGGGTTGACTTTCTTTCCCTTTTTTTCTTTTCAGAGACAGGGGCTGGCTCTGTGCGGTGGCACCATGATGGCTCACTGTAGCCTTGATCTCCTGGACTCATGCGATCCTCCTGTCTCAGCCTCCTGAGTAGCTTAGGCTACAGGTGCGTGCCATCATGCCCAGCTAATTTTAAAACTTTTTTGAAGAGACAGAGTTGGTTTGCCCTTTATTAAAGGCATTTTGGGCAATAGCGTATTTGATTTTATTAAGTATGATAGATATTATGTATCCATAACGCCTATATGCCAAGAGCAATATAAGGGTAAAAGCATAGACTTTGGAGCCAGGCTAGCTGGCTCTGGGCTTTATTAGCTGTATGTGCCCAGGCAACTTACCTTTTTGTGCCTCAATTTTTAATCTGTAAAATGGAGAAGATGAAAGTAGCTATGTCATAGGCTTATTGTGAAGATTGTATTAATAAGAGAAAAGCATTTGAGACACACCCTGGCACATTTGTAAGCACTCAAAATGTTCATTACTATTATAGTGAATGTGCCAGGTTGACATGGTCACAGCAATTAAGAAATAACAAAGATATATTGAGTATACCCTGTATGTATCCTGAGCTGGCCTCACACCATGTAGTTTGTCCCTTGATTGTGTTGTTTTTTCCTCTTGCTTATGGATTTAGTAGGACAGGAATGAAGCCCTGTTATGTCATATGACTAGGAGAGCTGCATCAGAGGATGACGAGAGGGATAAGCTCCATACAGTATCCAACACCAAATCCCAAAGCTATTCATCTTAGTCATTTTTAAAAATAACTTTTAGTCAGTTCTTTGAATAAAAGACTCATATTTCTGATTTTATATTTTTCTTTTTTAAAGAGAGGTCTTATATTATTGGCCACACAGTTTTCACTAACAATTCTTTACTAGGAAGAGTGAGAAATGGGGTGGGGCTAGCCACAGAGGAAGTTGGAAACATCTCTGCTCTTTGCCACAGAAGGACAAAAATGGTGCAGATGTGTCGTCTTTGTTTTATCTGATCAAATTCTTAATCCAGAGAAGCGGACTGCTGAGCAAAGTCAGAACAGGAAATAATTACCGAATGAGGACCATGAGCTTTCTCTCTGAGCCATGTCCATCTTTTGCTGAAGATATCTTCTCTCTCTGAAAAAAGAAACAACAAAAGATGAAAAGAGACAACCCACTAGGACAGGAACACAGTAGATTTAATTGAAAAGGATTCTGAGATTCCTAGAATTAAAGCTGTAAATTACTAGCCCCAGTGCTTCCCCTACAATGTTTTGAGCTCACTCTATACTCAAACATGATATTCAGTTTCTTGTGAACTCTAGATGCTATAAAACAACAGAAAAGAACCATAGTGAGTAAAGGCTAAGAATACACTGAAGCTCGGAACTATAATGTGGCAAAGTCTACCCAGATAACAAGTGGCAGAGCTAGAGTTTAACCCATGTCTATAAGATGTGACATAAATGGAGTAATTTTGTAAACCAGAGAGTTAGGCAATCTTAGTTTTAAATATCATTTCCCAGTAAAAGGAACTTGTCCTTTGAAGACAGAATTGATTAAATGTTGGGGTGAGAGAATGTACAAAATGAGTAAATGTAAAAGAAAGCCAGGAAGTGCATAAAGACTAATGGAGGCATTGAGGGGCTTCTACTGTTCAAATCTGAGAAATTAAAATATAATTAAAAATGAATTACAATGGATTTTAACACATTGAACATCATTGTCAAATGGTTTCCACAAGTCTCTGGGAAAGGA
This sequence comes from Mandrillus leucophaeus, assembly GCF_000951045.1. NCBI lineage: Eukaryota > Metazoa > Chordata > Mammalia > Primates > Cercopithecidae > Mandrillus > Mandrillus leucophaeus. Next base: position 4,307,708 of record NW_012110363.1, on the reverse strand, counting down.
GAGGGAAGACAGAAGGAAAAACTTATTTTTACAGAAAAATGCTGGATAATAAATATACAATTAGTGATAGATGTACAAGATCACATTTTTGCAACTACTGAAAAAATAATTCATCAGACAAGAATCATCAGTGGGTGCTAAAACCGTTGGGTGAAAGCTGGTTGGGGAATAGGATTTTAGTATGCTCTCAAAGTATTTTTTAATAATGAATGAATCTGGTGGAAACCACCTTAATCAAATTATGAAACTGAGTATCACCAGTAATGGTATAAATGGGACATATACCTCTTAATGTGATGTAATGTGAAGTATACAACAATTCAGGAAATATTAACCTACAGATAAAATTGAAAAAAGTTTGGTTTAAAGGATGTGAAAAAGGCAATGAATTAAGTTAATTTAACGGGTATGTGCTAAGTTTAATAATCTAAGAACACAAGATAATCTTATTTCTAAGCTTCCATTAAACATTTGTAGAAGTTTATGTTAGTGCACAAAAGCTGCTTCAATAAATGAAAATTATAGGATATTTTATAAGACAACAGGTCTGAATTCTACTTTTAAGAAGCCAGTATCATTAGAGACAAAAAAAATTAAGAAGACAGGTATTGAAGAAACAACTAAAAAACTGTGATAACAAAATTCAATGTGTTAAGTCTTGAATTGATCCTGGATCAAAAAGATAAACAGCTAGAAAGGACATTATGTTAACAACTAAGTTAATTTAAATAGACTACCAATTAGGTATCCATTACTGTTTGATACACTCAAATTCAGTGGCTTAAAATAAATACTTTATTTCTTCTCTGGAAACAATAAATTGCAACAGGTGCTGATGGTTTTCTCTTCTGGTTTCACCTGCACTTAACCATGCAGCTGGAGGGATGGCTGAATGGCTGGGTTTCCCTGTTTGTGTGCTCTTATAGTCGCAAGGAGACTGGCCCAGGTGTCCTCTGGTAAGAGCATTCTTATAATCTCAAGGAGACTG
>NW_012110363.1:4301591-4305291 GCF_000951045.1 Mandrillus leucophaeus | reverse complement strand
TTAAAATCTCCAGCCACCGGGAATTTTTTAATGCTATCTTAATTATTCTTGTGTAAAGCAGGATATTAAAAGTAATAATGCAGAATATCTAGAAAATGAAAATAAACTGTAGACACCAAAACTAATAACATGTCTGAAACTATATTTGTAGAAAAATTAATAGACCTAAGTACTCACGTTTACTAAAATATGGAATAAAATATTGAATTAAGTACTTAACCCAGGTAGATCAAAAATAAAAAAAAGAAGTCCCAAGACCAATAGAGAAAATCAATAAAAATTTGGTTCTTTGAAAAGATCAATAATATTGATAGGTGGCTAGCCATGTTAATTATGAAAAAGAGGACACAATATTCAAAATAAAAGAGAGGTCATAACTACAGAGCCTATGGACATTACAATGATACCAAGGAATATAATATGAACAACTCTTATGACCACAAATCTGATAACCTAGATGAAATAGCTAATTCCTTGAAATATATAATCTGCCGCAACTCACACAAGAAGAAATAGATATGAATATTTGAATATCTACTTGATATATTTGAATATGTTATATATGTATTTAATAGACCTGAATAGGTCTGTATGTATTTTAAAGAAATTGAATTAATAAATAATAACTTTCCAAAACAGAAAGCACCAGGCCCAAGAGAATGCACTGGTGAATTTTACCAAACATTTAAGGTAGAAATTATACCAATTCTCTACAATCTCTTTTAGCATATAGAAGCAGGAGGAATAGTTCTTAACTCATTCCATAGGGCCAGCATTACCTTAATACCAAAATCTGAGAAGAAATGACAAGAACAGAAAATCACAGGTCAGTATCTCTCATGAACATAGATGCAATAATCCTCAACACAATGTTAACAAATTGAATCCAACAATGTACAAAAAGAATTACATACCACAACGAGGTGGGATTTATCCCAGATATGCAAGGCTGGTTCAACCCATGAAAATCAATTAATGTAATTTATCAGATTGACAGGCTAAAACAGAAAAATTACAAAATCATATCAATAGATGAAAGCATTTGACAAAATCCAAAACCCATTCATGATAAAAAAAACTCTCAGTAAGCTAGGAATCAAGGGGAGCTTCATAAACTTGATAAAGAATATTCACAGAAACCCTACAGCTCACATAATAATCATGCGAAACAAATTTTTCTGCTGAGATCAGGAACAAAGTATCCTTTTTCTGCACTGTTTTTCAACAAAGCTAGACCTATGGGAAGGTCTAGCTAATGAAATAACACAAGACAAGGAAATCAACAATATGCTGATTAGAAAGAAAGAAATAAAACTGTCTTTGTTTGCAAATGATATGATCACTTATGCAGAGAATCCAAAAGCATCAACAAAAACAAACTCCTGGAATTAATAAGTGATAATATCAAGGTTGCAGGATATAAAAGTCAATATTCAAAAGTCAACCACTTTTCTATATGCCAGCAATAAACAAGTGAAATTTGAAATTATAAAAACAGTAAATTTTACATTAACGCCTTCCCCATGCCACAGAAAGTGAAATACTTAGCTACAAATCTAACAAAATATGTATAAAATCTATATGAGGAAAACTACAAAACTATGAAGAAATAAAAATCAAATAAATAAATGAAGAGATATTCCGTGTTCATCAGTAGAAAGGTCAGTAAAATTAAGGTGTCAGTTCTTAACTTGATCTATAGATGCAATGCAGTCCCAGCCCAAATCCCAGCAATTTAGTTTGTGGATGCTGACAAATGGCTTCCAAAGTTTATATGGAGAAGCAAAAGACCCAGAATAGTCAATGCAATAAAGAAGGAAAGAACAAAGTTGGAGGACTGACACCACCTGACATCAAGACTTACTAGAAAGCTATAGTAATCAAGACAGTGTGGTACTGGCAAAATAATAAGCAAATAGATCAATGGAACAGAATAGAGAGTCCCCAAATAGACCCACTTAAATGTAGTCCAGTGATTTTTGACAAAGACACAAAATCAATACCATGGTGAAAAATGATCTTTTCAACAATCATGCTAGAACAACTAGATATCCATAAAATAATTGAATCTAGATACAGACCTTACCCTTCACAAATATTAACTCAAAATGGATCATAGACTATTTTGCAAAAGTAAAATGCAAAACTAAAGCTCCTAGCAGATAACATAGGAGAAGTCCAAATGACCTGGCATTTAGTGATGACATTTTAGAAACAATACCAAAGGTATGAACCACGAAAGGAACAATTGACAAGCTGGACTTTATTATAATTAAAAATTTCTGTTTTGCAAAAGACACTGTCAAGAGAATGAAAGGACAAATCAAAGACTGGAAGAATATTTGCTGTCTCTTATACACATCTGTGTCCTCTGGTAAGAGCATTCTTATAATCTCAAGGAGACTGGCCCAGGTGTCCTCTGGTAAGAGCATTCTTATAGTCTCAAGGAAACTGGCCCAGGTGTCCTCTGGTAAGAGCATTCTTCTAAGAGCACAGGCTTCAATATGCATAGGTTTATCTAGTCTCTACTTGAAGCATGTTCCTTTGTTGATAGTGGGTTGGATAGTGGGATGAGATATTCATCAAGGCCATTAATGTAGCAACCAACCATAGAGAGTATATTAGATAATAGTTTTTAATCAATATTAAATTTCTTTTATGTAATAATGACATTGTGATTGTGAAGGGGAGAGTATCCTTATCTTAAGCAATAAATGCTGAAGTAGGTAAAGGTAATGTGTCATGATGGGTAGATTTACTTTCAGGTTATCTCAGGGAGAGTGGGGAGGAGTGAGAAAAGGCAGAAGGGAGGAAGGAAGGGAGAGAGAGAGGAGGGAGAGGGAGATGAGTAAAGGAAGCAAAATGCTACCAGTTGATACAATGTTTATTTACTGCTTTTTCAAATTTTCAAACCTGGGTTTGTGCACAAAATTTTAATAGGTTTAAAATTTTACAAAATAAAACTTGATGGGGTTCAAAAGATCCCCTGGCAACCTTGTTAAAGAGCAACTCTATGTCTTCTCTACCTCTGAGATACTGATTTAGTAGTGGATCCAAGATCTACTTGTGTAACATGAGCTAAAAGTGACTCTATTCATCCATCATCCACACTTTTAGAAATACTACATTATAAATATTAAGATAAGCTCATACACTTTCCTTTTTAAAAAAAAAAATATGTGAGACAGATGATTAGAAAACACAGATCAAATTTAAAAAGAAGGCGAAAAGGAAATGGTTAAAAATTAAAAGATAAAATAAGATGGAGGAATTGAAATCAAACATACTGTTGATAAGGATAAGTATAAATAAGAAAAATTCATTTATTAAATAAATAGACTCTTATATTAGATCAAAAACCAAAACTAAGCTATTTACTGCTAACAAGAAATTCATCTAAAGTTAAGTGGAAAAAAAAGGTATGACAATGGACAACGAGTGGAACTTGATAACGATAAATTTTGCCCTCTCTATTGAAGATTTAATTGGGATGAATCTTTCTAGACTAAGTAACATAATATAAAAATTCAAGAAGCAAACCTACAGGGAATACAAAAGCAAATTTAAAAATTCAGGAAATATTAACTGACAGATTAAATTGAAAAAAGTTTGGTTTAAAGCATGTGAAAAAGACAATGAACAAAGTTAAAGGGCATGTGCTAAGTTTAATAATCTAAGAACACAAGATAACTTTACTTTT
>NW_012110363.1:4248662-4297482 GCF_000951045.1 Mandrillus leucophaeus | reverse complement strand
TAATGTAGGTTCACCAATTAATTGTAACAAATTTAACACTGGTGAGAGATGTTGACAATGGGGGAGGATACACATATGTGAGAATGAAAGTATATGGGAAATCTCTGTAGCCTCTGTTCAATTTTGCTGTGAACTTAAACCGCTCTAAAAAAATAGTCTTTCAAAAAATGGGAGTAATTACAGTACTGAGTCTCAAGTATCAAATGAGACACCAAAGTGGTAATCATGTATATGCTGTAAAATGACAGAGAAATATTGGTATGGGTATTGGAACTTCGTGATTTTCTCTGGGATAAATGTTGCAAGCAAAAGAGATAGGATTAAGGTGACCAGATTCCTTTTACCAGGAAGACCTTCCCCGCCAGATGTGAATATTCTCACCTCTGAACCCTACAGCCTATTTTACACACTTCTCCAAGTCATTGGCATGAAAGACATTTCTCTTCCTGTGACATCATTAGACTGAAAGGGAAGAGGATTTTTTAGCATTAACCACGATGTGCCAAGAACTGCAATGACTATTTTAAATATATTGCCTTAGAAAAATCCCCATATTTTTGTTAGAAAATTTTTATACGACTTTGAAATGGAAAGAAAAAGAGATGATGTTGGGTGTCCTTTCTAGTGCACTCTGCAGTTTATCTGATTCTGTTGTATCAGGGGAACTAGCCCCCAATATTTCAACTTAGGTTCTTTCTATTTTCCCTAAGTGTCAGCTGGTCTGAGAAATACAGAGAAAGAGTACAAAGAGAGGAATTTTACAGCTGGGCCTCCAGGGGTAACATCACATATTGGTAGGTCCGTGATGTCCCTTGAGCTGCAAAACCAGCAAGTTTTTATTAGGGATTTTAAAAGGTGAGGAGGTGTACCAACAGGGAGTAGGTCACAAAGATCACATGCTTCAAAGGGTAATAAAGATCACAAGGCAAAGGCAAAATTAGAATTACAGATGAGGGTCTATGTCTCACTGTGCATGTATTGTCTTGATAAACATCTTAAAAGAAAACAGGGTTCAAGAGCAGAGAACCAGTCTGACCAAAATTTACCAGGCTGGAATTTCCCAATCCTAGTAAGCCTGAGGGTACTGCAGGAGACCAGGGTGTTTTTAAATCCTTATCTCAACCACATAAGACAGACACTCCCAGAGTGGCCATTTATAGACCTCCCCCCAGGAATGCATTCCTTCCCCAGGGTATTCCTTGCTGGGAAAAGAATTTAGCGACATCTCTCTTACTTGCATGTCTGTTTATAGGCTCTTTGCAAAAAGAAAACTATGGCTCTATTCTTCCCGACCCTGCAGGCAGTCAGACCTTACGATTATCTTCCCTTGTTCCCTGAAAATTGCTTTTATTCTTTTTTTTTCAAGGTGCACTGATTTCATATTGTTCAAACACCCATGTTTTACAATCAGGTTGTATAATAGTGGTCCTGAGGTGACATACATTCTCAGCTTATGAAGATAATGGGATTAAGAGATAAAAGACAGGCATAAGAAATTATAAGAGTATTATTAGAGAAGTGATAAATGTCCATGAAATTGTCACAATTTATGTTCAGAGATTGCAATAAAGACAGGCATAAGAAATTATAAAAGTATTAATTTTGGGAACTGATAAATGTCCATGAAATCTTCACAATTTATGTTCTTCCACGGTTCCAGCCGGTCCCTCCGTTCGGGGTCCCTGACTTCCTGCAACACTTTTGGGGCCTGTGCTTTTCATGGTCTTTGAGCTGAAGTGGTCTTTCATAGCTCTGTAAGTTGCAGAAAACTGATATTAACACAAATGATTCTTGTCTTTAGAGATGCAAATAAAGTGCATCTGGTGGAGATGTAGTTGATTATTGCCCAATGATTATTGATCAATTTTGCTGCTAAGGTATGTATACATTTATATCAGTTTTCCTTTTTTTATATATGTTAACTCTTTGAATTGTCACCGTCAACTGGATCTTCCTGGTTTCTTCATCAGCTAAGGAGTTCAATGAACCCTTTCACATGACAATTAAAACAGAAATATAAAAATTCGATAAACAGTTGCACTGACAAATGAAATCAAGAACTGGCGTTTTCAAACAATGGTAATAATATAATAGAAAACTATGTGATAGTATAATGAAAAAAACTAACAAAAATGTGGAAAGATATTGAGTATTTTTGAATAGGAAGACTCAGTAACTGAAAGATGTCAGTTGTCCCTAAGTTAAATTTGCAAATTCAGATGATGTCCTGTCAAAAAACCAACAGATGTTCAGTTGCTCTTATGTTTGTCTGTTTGAAATGTAATTGTCTTATTTTAAATTCATCTGGAAAAGCAAAGAAATAGTAGCCTAGAATAACCTGAAATAGAAGAATGATGATAGTGGAAGAGGTAAACAATTTTAAGACATTATTAAGACACAATAGGAGCCAAATACAGTGGCTTGCACCTGTAATCCTAGCTACTCAGGATGCTGAGGTGCTTGCTTGGGGTCACAAGTTCAAGAGCATCCTTGGCAACAAAGTGAGACCCTAATCTCTTAAAATAAAAATTAGCCATGTGTGGTGGTGTGTGCCTACAGTCCCAATTACTTGGGAGGTAGAGGCAGGAGGATCACTTGAGCCCAGGAGTTTGAGGCTGCAGTGAGCAATGGTCATGCCACTGTACTTTATATTGGGGTGACAGAGCAAGATGCCTCTTAAAAAAAAGAGAGAAAGAGACAGAATATTTATAACTGTATGATTTTAGCACAAAAGAAATTACACAGTCCAGAAACTGATTCAAGTACCTATTATAATTTCAAATACATTAAAAACATTTTTTACAACACTGAAAAAAAGCAGAGTTATTCAATAAATGATGCTTGGTTAACTGACTAGTAGTTTGGAAAAATAATAAAGGTAAACTTTTATTCCTTATTCTAAAATTAACTCCACATGGATTAAATATTTAAATATAAAACATGAAAATAAAAGTATTTGAATAAAATAGTAGGGATTAAAAACATAATTATCTGAAGAGTGTGATCAAAACCTGTTAAAAAGGAACATTTGATACATTTTACCATATAAGAACTAAATGCATGGTAATCATCAATAGAACCAAAATAGAAAATGAACTGGGAGAATATTTGCAAAAAATCATATCAGAGGTAAAGGAATAATTATTTTTAATATACAAAGAGATCTTACAAATTATAAGTGTACATTCCAGAACTTTCTAGAAAAAAATTTTGAGATGACCCAAAAAGTTACAAAAAAAGGAAATACAAGGACCTGATACATATAGGAAGAATTGATGATTCTGCTCAGAAATTAACATATAGACACACTTAGGTGCTCAGATGCCATTTAAATCACATCACTTTGGGAAATAATTTTAAAAAATCATTTTGGCAAGTGTGTGAGAATCTGTTAGCAGAACAAAAATTTAGTTACAACTTTTTGCAGGGCATTTTGGCAATACCTATCAAAATTTAAAATGTGTATCATTTTGTGATACAACAATTTTACTTCTAACAAGTTACCTTGTAAATATATACATGTGTATAAAATATATATGCAAAGATGTTAATGGCAGCATTTAGTTTATTTTTTAAATTGACAAACATTGTACATATTCATGGGGCACACGGTGATGTTTCAATACTCATATGATGTATAAGCATTTTTAGTTTTGGTAATGAAATATAGAAAACAATCTCTAAGACCAAGCATATGTGTGTGTGTGTGTGTGTGTGTGTAAGAAAGATAGAAATTGAGAGAGACTGAAAGAGAATAAGTGTGGTGTTTAATTTTTAGTTTTATTTTTGTTTTTGTCATTGTTTTTAAAACAAACTTGTTTCACTGATAAACAATAAACAAAACTACTTTAAAAATCTATGTGCATTCTAGAGAGAATTTGGATGGAGAACATAAATTAACCATAAAAAATTAAAAAGCGCTAGTATCTTGTTCTCTAAGGAACTTTCTTTTAATGTAATTTTGAACTCCGACCAATATGAATGCATTTTTGTTGATGTGCTTTTCTGTATCATGGACAAGTAAATTGCATAAGAATAGGCCATTTAGGCCCTGCTGGATTTCCCATAGCCTTTTCTGAAAAGTTTGCCTGAATGAATAGTAAGTCAAACAGCGGGGGCTGCAGAATCCAGGAAAACCACACAAAAACTGAGGAAAATGACATTTTCTTCCTTTTATTTATGATCTTGAATCATCTTTTCAGGAGGATAAATCAATCTTATAAAGCATCGAAGTTAAGCTGTGATTAGGTATTTAGAATTTTTGCAATAGCCATAGAAAAGGTACATATTTACATAAAATAGTACAGCATGTAGAGTCTGGTGTCTGCAAAAAAATCCCTCATATGAAAGTGTCCAATACCAAGTTGCTTTCCCGTCTCTCTGCTCCTCATAAAATACACAAAAAATATGTTAAAATATATTGTGAGATTTAGTTTTACATATTTTCTGACCTCGTATTTAATATGTCACATTCCCATATTAAAGTTGATGGTTTTATTACCAATACAGCACATACATAATATGATTTTGAATTTCAGACTTGAGATCCTCAATAAGAAGCATCGTGAGTAAGATGATATAAGTGAGGGGACAGGATTCTAAATGACCTTTAGTGTATAAATAAAGAGAAATAAAAATTCTGCAAAATATCTCAGCTTATGATTTGAACATGTTAGACATGTCCAATTTTCCTATTTTTGTGGAATTTATCTCATAGTGATTTTCCAATAGGCATTTCAGAGCTGAAATAAACAACAGGCTCATGTGCTATCCCACTTTATGTCAAACCTTTAACGTAGTAAAACATCATTCTCTGCTCAAAAAATAGGAATGCATCTTCCTCAATCCAGTCTACAAGTGATGGCAAATTCTGTAAGAATCTGTATTCAGTGAACAGCCAAGTACCACAGATGATTGACATAGTAGGCTATTGGGAAAACATTTCTGCCTTGTGCTTGCAAAAGGTCTTCAAAAATAACAGGGCAAATAGTTCCAGGTCTCTGTGACCTAAAAAGTCTAACGAAGCCAAAGAATTACTAGAGCATCTTAGAGAAACCCGAGGCCATTCAGCCTAATGATTTAGTGATGATGTCTTTGTTTTTAGGTCAGAGAATAATGTGGCTTCTAGCTTAATATTTATTCAGCAACACTCACTAATGTTGGTAGCACTGGCTGTGAGCCTTCTTCTATGTCCTGAATATTCTAGGGCAAGAACAGACTCTTCTGTTTAAATAATTCTAAAAATCGAATTGTTTTGTAATGTCTTCAACTTCTAGGAAATGATAAAGTCCAAATATAATAATAAAGTAAAAGAGTGTTGAAAACTCAGTGACTGAAAAGCAGACGTCACATTGACAATTAGACTGATAGCACAGGAAATAGCAAATAGGTTTCTTTTTTGTAGTTCAGATTTAAAAAATCTATAAATGGCAAAATATGGTCATATAAGAGGAGAGATACAGGAGAGACAGAAGAAGGGAGGGAGGGGAGGAGAGGGAGAGACAGAGAGGGAGAGAGCCCAAACTTAAAAAAAGTTTACATTTTATAATATAGACCACCACAGATTATCATAATTAACCCTATACTTCCCTCTGGTGGTCAAATTTATTTTTTGAATTTTGAATTTGAATTTTGAATTTTTTGAATTTTTTGAATTTGAAAATACATTTTGTGAAAATGTATTTACAGATGAATTAAATGAAAGATGAATAAACAGTAATAACTAAAGGTAAGACAACCAGATACCTCATTTTGTGTGAAGATTCCATTTTAACCAACTACCTCACTCCAACATTTCCCCTAGTTATTAAAGTTGAATGACTCTTCTGTGGAGAGGTCCCAATTGTCATAAACTTTCCTAACCTGTGGCAGGGACTATACATAGCAAGTTGTATTGCATGGCACTAATTATATACTTAGGATGTGGATATTCATTTATGCTATAATTTATGCAAAAATAATAGGAAAGAATATTTTCCTGGATTTCTTAAACTACTTAAATTTTTAAAAAGTAGTCTATGAATTATTTCATGCTGTATTGTGTCATGCACATTAAAATAAAAATTTTAGGAACATAGAGACATACATTATTATCCGAATATCAGATTTTAGAATCTTAACCCAGCAACCAAACTTGGTGTTTTTGGGTGGTTACTGTTTGTGAATGTCAGATACATCTTACAGGTACTGATTTTTTTTTTTTTTTTCCTTAAGGGAGCAATGTATACTTAATTACAGCTTTAATAAATTTAATATTTTAAATTTCAAAATTACTTAGAATATTAATTTTTCTATTTAGAGAAAAACTAAAACCTGCACCGACATGTTTTTCTTGGCTGTTTAGTTTTAATGTCATCCCTGATAATTTCATATGGGAGCCAATACAATTTATTTTCGTGAATGTACTCCTTGAGTCTCGAAGAAAAAAAGAAAAATGTCACTAATTTTATTTGGCTCCTTTTTTTATTCTAACCATAAAATATTCTTTTAACTGAGTAAGATGTGACAGGAATTACAAGTTTTACTTTTGTTCTTTTTGACAACTGAAGAGTATTTAAAAGGGTTTCCCATTATACTTTTTAAGTTTTATCCACTGTATTAATTGGATGTGAGCTATTATGAAAATGATTACAGAGTGGAAGTGTAAATTGTCTTGAATTTGAATGTCTTTTAATTAAGCAGTTTCTCAAACTGCTTTTTTTCAGTGTGAAACCTAAATAGGAGACACAGGATGATTTTAGAACCAAATGAGGCCTTTAGATTTAGCTTACTTTCATTTATTCAGTAAATACTCATTGTACTTATTTTGCAAAAATGTTATTTTGGCTACCTAAATCAGTGAAGGGAAACTACAAAGGTAAATCAGAAATGTACTGTGAGATCAAGAAGCCTGTAGCACTGAGGAGAGATAAACGTGTTTAAAATAAAAGAGTGTGAAGTGGAGAAATGGGCTAGTATTGTAGGAGATAGACAAGAGGAGGAGAAGCTTAATCAAGGAAATGACATCATAAGCTGAATGTAGGCTCCTTTTGAGGGGTAGCGTAGAGCACTGTCTCTGTAGTTCTCTCTCTATCCCCCATGCCTCACACATGGTTGACATTTCATGAATATTAAATGATTAGAGTAGAAAATCCTGACTGATTTTGTCACATACTTGCAGCATGGCTAAAAATAAGGCACTACAATTTCTTGAGGCTCAGTTCCTTTACCTACAAAATAATATGGATTTTAAAATGAATATCAAATGCATTTACACATGTGAAATACTTAACTTGAACACCTTTATAACACAGGTGATACTGTTGAATTAAGGTAAGTGTATGTGGATTTTACCAGTCCATATGTGAGTAGGGAACCCACACAAAAAAGTGTGGACCTACTTTGAGAGTTACATGTTAAAATGAGACTTTTCTTATTTTATCAGTATTGGGGGCTTCAAGTTAAAGGATTGTAAGTGCCCACACTTAGGATTTCAAAAAAGAGAGTGCCAGACTACCTTATCAGTTTGCAAAGGGGTGACTCTAGTCAATGTTTGGTGGGTCCCATCCCATTATGTACTTCAGGAGTGGGATACAAATATATAAGGCGAACCTTGAAGCAACTTGGGATACTATTAAATTATACCACTAGAATGTGTCCATAGTAACAACGTTTTATGTTTGCATAAATTTAGAATCCTTTAGTTGAAAACAACCATTTTACAAATATGAGGAAGTTAAAATACCTCACAAAGTGATGTTACCTACCAAGGACAGGAGGATCATCGAATTTTTTTGGCTCTCAGATCAGTAATCTCATTATCATATCCAATGCATCTCTGTTTGCAAATTTGAAACCTTCTAAGACTCTAAGAGTGGGAATAACATGAGAAAACACCAAGTTTGTTTCTTTGTAGAAATCCAGAATAAAAGTTGTATTCCTTCTAACGTGCCCAAAGAAGAGGAAAAAGAGGGGTAGGGATGAGATAAATAAGTGATATGTGGAGTTTGAAACTTTCTAAGTTTCTATAAGATGTAAAAATATTACATTTACATTGAAAATTGTTATTCAAAAAGTCATGTAACTCTGTATTTCCATTGCTAGTGCAACAAATTATCACAAATTTAGTGGCTTAAAACAACACAAATTTTGTTTCTTATAGTTCTGTAGGTTAGGAGTCTGACATGGGCTAACACCAAGGGACTGGCAAAGCTGTGCCTTTCTGGAGGCTGCAGGGGTGAGTCTATTTCCTTGTCTTTTCCAGCTTCCAGAAGCTGCCCACATTTCTTGGCCTATGGTCCCTTCCCTCATCTTGAAAGTCAACAATGCATGGGTTTAGTCCTTCTCATATGACATCACTCTGACCTCCGCTTCCATCATCATATCTCCTCGACTCTGATTCTTCTCTTCCACTTTCAAGGACCCTTGAGATTACACTGTGACCACCTGGATAATCCAGGGTCTTCCCATCTCAAGGTCCTTATTGACACATGCAAGTCCCTTTTGCCAAGTGAGGTAAACCTTTCTCTTTGTGTATGTGATGAATACATTATATAATATAAATATAACATTATATATATGTGTGTGTGTGTATATATATATACTGGTCTATTTTATCATTTACTACCATAAAATTTACATAAATCTATTATAAAATCTCTTGTTGCTATTGTGGTGAGCTCTAGTGTTGCGACTATCCACTTAAAGCACCATGTGATGCTAATCATCTTCAGATGACCCGACCATCTCTCCGGTCAATTGCCTCTGGTGGTTATGATCTCTTGCAGTTCTTGTATATTTTTCATCATTTTTATTGTGATAAAATTAAACCTTGTAAACCTTGGATAACACCATGGGACCCATACGGAGCTCGACTAGTGATGCTGGAAGTGCTCCCAAGAAGCAGAGAAAAGTCATGACATTATTAGAAAAAGTTGAATTGCTTGTGGTCTACAGATGCCGTTGCCCAACATTTCAGAAGATTCTTCTTGTAATCAGATGATGCAAACTTACAGTACTGAAAAATATAGTACAGTACTGTAAATGTACTTTTTCTTCCCTATAATTTTCTTAACAATATTTTCTTTTCTCTAGATTACTCTACTGTAAAAATATAGTATGTAATACATATAACATACAAAACGTGCTGTTTATGTTACAGGTAAGTTTTCTGGTCAACAGTAGACTATTAGTAGCTAAATTCCTTTTATTAAAACATAAATATGTATTTATAGAAAATATTTATTACTTTGGTTACTAAAAATTTACCTAAATGTTATCATGCTATGCACATCGTTCTACAACTTACCTTTTTGCGATCAATGTGTTTTTTAGCTCTATCAATATTGAGATATATAAGTCTAGTAGTTGGTAATTCTGAATATAAATAAATCAGTATAATAGGAATAAAAAGAGATTTGGTAGCTCAGGGAGATGCTTTACTATTAATCCTTTAAAATTTATTAGGATTTTCTGTTCCTATGGTAGAAAATTCCCATAATCTGATACCGGCCTTTTTGGCTGCTACTTCTACTGAATGTACTGCCATCTCTGTACACAAGATGGCAGGATCTGTTTAGTACAGATGGGGTTGCCATTTGACAGAAAGCCACGCCAGAAAAAGGTAGAATAAACACTAGAATTTAACCATACTAGATTAGGAAAAATAAAACCTGAAAACCTCAAGGGAGTTAGGCATTCACTTCGTAAGGTGAGCAAACAATTGTTAATTTAGACTAACCTCTAAATAATAAGTGGCTTTTTTGGTACCATTTTGAAAAAGCTTGTCTGGTACCAGAAACTATATACAGGTAATACGATTGATTTTTCATTTTTCTTCTGCAACTGCTTTGCTTCACATTTAAAAGTTTGCATATGAATTGGAAATCCCAACTAAAGAATAAATAAAAGTTATCCAATGTAAAATTCTAAAATATATTTAAATGAGAACAATAGCTTTTGTATCACGATTTATTCAGTTTATCAGCATAATTTAATGACATTTCAGATTAAAATTGAAATGAGTATAAGAAGTTATAATCAAATATTTATTTGTATTAGCAAGTCAATAAACAAACATAAGCTCCATCACTTTTAAGTAGTATTCATTTAGAGGAGTAGTAATTGTTTGGATGGGAAGGTGGTGAGCTCAGTAGCTCTTAAGTGGTATTCTACAATCTACAAAAACTTTTTTTCCCCTTCAAACAACACATAATAAAAGCTAACAATTACATAGTGTTTGCGAAGTATCAGATACTCATCAACATACTTTACAGATTTTAACTAACTTTAACAACACAATAACCATGTGAGGTAGATGCCATCATAAAGTCGATTTTGTAAATGAGGGGCCTGACACAGAGGGCTTATGAACTTGTCCAAAGTCACACAAATAAAATGAAGCAGAGGTGGGATTTAACCCATGCACATTGACGGCAGGGTATACACACAAATAGAATGCTGTTTTGTTTCTCCTGCATAGCAAAGTAATAAACAGTACTATCAGGTGGAAATGGGTAAAATTTACATTTGAATAGGGGTTATGTTATTTCAAAGTTTTAGAAATAATTGCAGCAAACACTGTACTAGCAGTTCTGTTTCAGTTTTCTTTTTTCTTACAAATTTAAATTAAATTTATTTTTCAGAGATGGGACCTTGCTATGTTGCCCAGGCTGGCAGATTTGCACTCTTGGGCTAAGTGACCCTCCTGCTTCAGCCTCCCCAGTAGCTGGGATTATAGGCGTGTGCCACCCTGTCTGGCTTAATTTTAGTTTTCTTAAAAAACAAACAAACAAAGAATACTAGCATGCCTGTCATTTTATTTTGCCTACTGGAAACCACCAGTTAAAACAAGAAGAAAACAGGAAAACCTCCAGTTAAGAGGGTTATAGAAAAGTGTATTTCAGAAAAAAAAAATTGTACATTCAAAAGAGTGGTTGGTTCCTTTAAATTGTTACTGATAACCTAGAATCTCATTTTAGCAACATATCTGTGTGTATTTATGTACGTGCATATACTTGTGTATGAATGTATTATGTTATGCACATATTCTCAATGATGAAAAATTTTTGTTCTCTGAGAATGGACTTTATCTGGCGATAATCAAAAGCATTATGAGCTAAAATGGGTAGATGATGTAGAGTTGGGCAATATTAACTTGAAATAAACGTAAGTTTTGGGTAAAAATAATAAAATGGACTTTTTAACATTTAGTTACCAACTATGCATTTACTTTATGAAACAAAGGATCCAAATATCTATGGAATCTACTTCTATTAGAAGGTAAGGCTCTCCCTCCTTGCCCGAGGTATTTCTGCCTCACTTCACTGGGATAATAGGTGAGAAATTTGGACTGTAACTTCTTTGCATATGGACTCTATACTGTGTTCTAGATTATACAACACGAGATACATATTGTGGTAAAATGAGCATCCTCACATGTAATGCTATAATAATGTAGATGTTTTAGTCACCCAGTAAAGTACTACCTTCATAAACAGTTAATCAGAAGAAATTTTCTTTTTTATACTTGAATGAAACTCAGTATTCCTTCATTCTCACATTTTTGGGGAAAAAAATCATTTACCCACTGCAACAGTGGCTGAGATCCATTTGCTGTATGAAAATGCACTCTTCTCTCAGCATAATCTCTCTGCTGTCCCATAGACAGATTCGCTTAACCACTGCTGCCATCTGCTGGTCTTGTCATTCTTAGATTTTAGAAAAAGCAGTGCATAAGGCTCCAGTCAAGATGATGCAAAATGCAAGAATCATTAATAGGTAGTTTTGTAGACCCTGAATAAGAAAAAAACAGTAACAGTGATGAATAAAGCCTGAATCAACTATACAAATTGGACAGACTCTCAAGATTGCTAGGGACCTGACTAACCATCTGCTCTAGCCACCTGTATGCTTTTTTGCTACCCCTTCCAAGTAATCAGATTCTTACAAAACCCTGCAGAGCCTTATGAATTCACCCATTCGGTAAATAAATGTGGGCACCCACTAAGCTTCAACATGCACCTTTATGCAGCCGATCATATAATATGGGAGACAGGAAGTAATCACAGGAAAGAATGTTATTATGTGAGAGAGGTGTTAATAATAAAGCAAACCACCATGGTTGTTTGAGAGTGCGTTGCAGGAATCTTAATGATGCTGGTTTGGAGGATGGGAAGTGGAGCTTCTAACTACAAGTATCAGTGAATTGGCCAGGGGAATACGGCAGCAAGTAGAGATTCCAGGTAGAAGGAATTTTATGTGCACCGTCCTGTTGTAAGAAAAAGCAAAATATTTCCCAGGGACTGAAGGGAGGTCAGTGTGACTGCAGCAATGAAAGTTAAGTGGAGCAAGATGAGATTGGAAGACCATGGACCTGAGCACTTGTTATGCTTTGGGTCCTTTGGGTCCCCCCTTTTTTTTTTTTTTTTTTTGAGACGGAGTCTCGCTCCATTGCCCAGGCTGGAGTTCAGTGGCACGATCTTGGCTCATTGCAACCTACGCCTCCTGGTTTCAGGTGATTCTCCTGTCTCAGCCTCCCAAGTAGCTGGGATTACAGGCATGTACCACCATGCCCAGCGAATTTTTGTATTTTTAGTAGAGGCAGGGTTTTACCATGTTGGCTAGGCTGGTATTGAACTCCTGACCTCAAGTGATCTGCCCACCGCTGCCTCTCAAATTTGGGTCCTGTTTTTTCCAAACAAAGAGGAAGACATTAAAAAAACAGGCAGCTGGCTGTGTTAAAATTTCAGACTTGCACTGTGTAAAGTTCACACTTTTCTGCAGGATGGCAGACAGACTGGAGGGGCCAGAATGGATGCAAGGAGACCAGTTAGGAGGTGACTGTAGTCTTCCAGGGAAAAGATGACGAAGGGCAGATGGAGAGGTGGAGATGGATCTCTAGGGTGAGGAAGAAACGCAGAGAGGGTGTGAAGAATGACTTAGTTGGACTTGCCCAGTTATGTATGGGGTCACTGTTCTTAAAGATGGGAACCACTTCCCTGTGTTGCCCAGTCCATCTTTGAATTAACAAAGAAATATCTTCCTGTGTTAAGTAGAAATATTTCATTTCCTATAAGTTCCATCACTAGGAGTACAGATAGATCGATTTTAGTATCTCTCCCACAAGATAAATCCTCAATCATTGAAAAATAACTCTTGTATATCCCCGGAGGCATCTCTCTTCCTGGTCAATATTTTAGCTCTTTGACCATTTTTCATATGGAATGGTTTCAAGCTTCCTTACTGTCCTGGCTGCTCCCCTCTGAATGACTGCCATTTTGTCTATATCCTTCTTTATGTTTAAAGAGTCCAATTTATTTATTTTTTTTTAGCGAAAGTACAGAGACTTGTTGCAAAGTGAAAAGTACACACTTGAGAAAGGGGAACACGGACATACTCAAGAGAGAATCATACAAGGGGGTTGTGGTTCCTATTTTCATGATTTTTTTAACCGACAGGTGGAATATTCATGAAGATTCCTGGATAAAGGTAACAATTTCTCAGAACTGTGGTGTCACTAATTTTTACAGCAAATATGGGTGTTCCCGGAATTGTCATGGTGCTGGTGGGTGTGTGATTTGTATGTTAATGAGTGTATAATGAGGTCCTAGCTGAAACCTAGGGCAAATCCAGCACCACGTTGGGCTCAGTTGGTCTTAGCCAGCTTGATCCGCACCCTGTTTTTCAGGGTGTTATCAGCCCATGGCCTCTGCAGCTATTTGAAGTTTCCTTTGGCTAGTCATGTGAAACTGCTGCCTGGAATTTTCCTAATCCGTGACCACCCTGTATTATTTCTGTCTCATCTCCCCGCCACTTAAAGATTTCCATCCCTTATCCTTAAGGCTTGATGTGGGAGGAAGTCAGTCTTCTGTCTCTACTTCCTGCTGATTAAGGGTACTGGCTCTGCCATTGAGGGCATGGCAATCTCTGGCTGCCTGGTCTAAGGGTCCTAAGCATGGGTCATCAGGAGAGTCTGAATCCAAGGCAGAAGACTCCAGTATTCTAAGGGAAAGTTTGAACATTACAAGGTAAAACAAGACTAGCACCTCTCTAATTTTAGATATATCTAAGATTACAATCAGATAATCTAACTTAATAATACTATTTAATAATACTATTAGATCCTTTTAAGAAGGAAAAATAACAATGGTTTATGGGTAAGTCATTGTAGAAGACACATAAGGGTTCTGGAAAAAGTAAAAAGGAATGGAGAGGAGGCAACTCTAGGCAGCAGTTGGCATCCTGCCTGCTTCAAATCTGTAAGGAACAGGGCTGGTAGCCTCCCTCTCTGGTGAAAATTCTGGCCACTGGGGTCCAACAGGTTAACAGCCTCACACTACCCAAATTTGGGCAAAACTTCAGGAAAGGTAGTGGGAAGAGAATGCTGTGTCTTTGGGGCAAGAGTTGACTGACTTGTTGCGAGGAGTGGGTTCATAAAAGCAGGACCCTGGGCTCTGTTAGAGGCTAATCCTCAGGGCTAATCTGGATTCATGAGTATCTCTCCTAATGCTCACTCAAGGACTCAGTGAAGAACATGCGCCAAAACTTGGGTTCCTACAGCCAGGCCATGCAAAGTGTAGGCTTAGGGAGACTCATTTCCCCCTGCAGAGATGCAAGCGCTTAGATGGTGGGGGGTGGTTCTGTCTTTGCTGCCTTGCAGCCAGATCAGCTTTGAGGGAAACCCAGAAAGGGAAGCTCTGAGTGGGCTCCCGCAGGAGACAGGGTTGGGGCAGGATAGACAGATTGACAATAGGAACACATGACTCTCCTGGCTCCACAATGAAATTCTCCCTTCAAAGAATGGACTTTTGTCTGGTTTCATTTTGTCTACTTCTCTCACACTTCCTTAAAGGTCTTGTGTTTCCAGTTTACTGGAAGAATGCAGAGATCAGAGGTAAATTCATATAATAAATCTGAACAGAACAGAAACAAAGTCCAGGATGGAGGGAATGTGAAAACTGTCAAGGAAAGTTCTCTTGTATTATTAGTTCGTAAGATTAATGCTAACTAATATGTAACATACATGTATGTTATGTATTAATTAACAAAATTAAATAATTGTGTTACTAACTAAATAATATTTTATACATATGTGTGTGTGTGTGTGTGTATATATTCCCTTTCTTCGACTTAAAGAATCAGAGTAGATTAATTTGCCTCTGTTTGATGACCAGAGATAGGTCTTCGTAAGTTAGGTTGGGGTCAGTTGAATTGTCTGATTCAGTGTGACCCTTAGCACTAACAGAAGCCACTGAAATCCCAAATTCTACAAGAAGTACCCTAAAACCTTGCCAAGTGCAGAACAGCTGATTTAAACACACACACAGACACACACACACACCTGACAGGAGGCTTTGGATTTCCCAGCACCTTTTTTTTCTTAGTTTTTAAGACTGCAATTCTCACCTAGATCCTGGTACTAATGCAGAATAGGTATTCCATAAATATTTGTTCAAACAATAAACACACTAAGGGGATTTTCAGATATACTTTGTGAATTTGAAATTGATGCAATTACTTAAATTTAAAAAATGGGTCTTCAATTACAAGCACTCTACAATCTAATTACATGAATACATTGCTAAGTGCTATTTTATTACCTATGTAGACAGAAGAATAATGTTCTCAGGGAACGAAAAATTTTTTTCCCCTTCAATGTTAAGATTCTGCCCAAACTGCCCAGTCTCCTCGAGAAAAAGACTGATTGTAGTTGGGCCACAGCAATGCTTTTCCTTCATCAAAGGTGGATGTTAACTCTTGGAAAGAGCACGCTAACATTCTTCCCAAAGCAGAAAGGTTTTCAGCTTGGATTTCTGAAGTAGCTACTAAGATAATAGACCATCTCATTCTTCACTGGGGAGTAGCTTACTGACCTATACATTGTTGTGGTAATAACTGCCTGTGTTGGCATTACTGTAGACATACTGACTAAAGTGTGTTGGTAAAAATATAATTTATATCTAGCTTAAAGATGTAACAATCTAAAATGAATTTCCCAATGAGTACTGGAGATCAGATATAAAAGAATATCAGGGCCGGGTGCAGCCAACACTGTGAAACCCCGTCTCTACTAAAAATATAAAAATTAGCTGGGTGTCGTGGCGGGCACCTGTAATCCCAGCTACTCGGGAGGCTGAGGCAGGAGAATCGCTTGAATCCAAGAGGTGGAGGTTGCAGTGAGCCGAGATCGCGTCACTCCACTCCAGCCTGGGCAACAGAGCAAGACTCCGTCTCAAAAAACAAACAAACAAACAAAAAAACAACAAAAAAGAGTATCAGAAGTATGACAACATTCAACTGAAGCACTGATGGCATTAAAACTAAATGGAATCAGTAAAGTTCTTCACACAAAAGGTGCTTGGCGCTCAGCTTTATTCCTCGCAGCTGTAGGTTGTAGATTCTTAAATATGCATCTTCAAGGACTGCTTTCAGATATATAACTGACAGCACCTGTAAGTCCTACAGATAACAGGTTTGCTTTTGTTTTCTTCTTTAGAGTTTAGGGGTTTTTGTCTTGTTTCTACAAAAATACTTTAAAAATTATTCCTATGAGATTTAGTGTTTAGTTGATGATGCTTTTCTAAACTGATTGGCATGTAAGCATTTACAATTTTTCTTTAAATCAGCTGTCAAGAGGCAATTGGGTGTCTGCAGTGAATGTTAAGTACCACTAGACATCCTTTAAATTTTGTTTGTAGATGACATATAAGATTTTTTATTTATTTATTTATTTAGTTAGTTAGTTATTTTGAGACAGAGTCTAGCCCTGTCGCCCAGGCCAGGGTGCAATCTTGGCTCAGTGCAATCTCCACTTCCCAGGTTCAAGCCATTTTCCCACCTCAGCCTCCCAAACAGCTGGGACTAGAGGCACACACGACCACAGCAGGCTAATTTTTGTATTTTTGTAGAGACAGGGTTTTGCCATATCGCCCAGGCTGGTCTTGAAATCCTGAGTTCAAGTGATCTGGCCACCTTAGCCTCCCAAAAGTGCTGGAACTACAGACATAAGTCACCATGTCTGGCCCCAGGTTGTTTTTTTTTTTTTTTTTAACTCTTTGCTTTCATCTTGGCCCTCTCTCTTCTTTTAATACTTGTAATCTTATCTTAGTCATTTTTTTAAATAGAAAAGAGCAAACAGTCATTTTCTTAGGTTTAGAAATCCTTATTTTATAAGAAAACTGGCCTAGCTAATCTAAATTGCACATTTCAGAAATATGGTACATGTGCTGTCGTGCTTTTTTTTTTTTTTTTTTTTGCCTATTTTTACATAAATAATTAGCCAAACTTTAGAACCTACTCTAAAAAGTCTAGACAGAGCTTCACTGGGATTTTACAGGAATTATACTGAAGGTAATTGGAGAGAACTGCCTATCATGTGCTAATTAGCTCATTTTTTATATATTTGGTACATGTGTCTCGTGCTTTTTTTTTTTTTTTTTTTGCCTATTTTTACATAAATAATTAGCCAAACTTTAGAACCTACTCTAAAAAGTCTAGACAGAGCTTCACTGGGATTTTACAGGAATTATACTGAAGGTAATTGGAGAGAACTGCCTAATTATAACAGTGAGGTGTTCCATCAGAAATGTGGTGAGTCTCCCATATTTTTCTGATCTTCTATGTCCTCTAGTAAATGTCTGTAGCAAAGTAAAATACAGTATTTTAAAAATCTGGCACATTACTTGTTAATTCTTTAATTAGATTTATGTAATTTTTGTGGTTACTATTAATAGCATTTATTTTCCTCTTTTTAACTGGTTTTTGGTGACAATATTGGAAGGCAATTGATTTCATATTTATTTTATATCTCAAGCCTTACTGAATGATCTTATTGGATCTTAAATTTTTCAGTTGATTCTTTAAAATTTTTATTTTAATTTTTAATTTTTGTCACCAATAAATTGAAATCACAATGCTTACATTTTTAAAAAATGTAATCTGCAAATGATAATCTTCTCATTTCTTTTCCTATATTTATTCATTTCATTTCTTATTCATGTGTTTCCAAACTAGCTAGATCTACAGAAAATATTGTATAATAGTATGGAGAAATCCTTGACTTCCAATATACAGAGAACTCTTACGTTTCATGAAACTCAGGTATATAATTGCTATTTTGTTTTGATAGACATACTGTATAAAAAAACAGCATGGTAACAGGCGGCTACTGCCATTTCCTTTTCAAATGCAAATGATGGGAATTTAAAATTGCATTCATCAAATAGTTCTAGTATAAAAAAACTTCCTTTTATTTCTAGCTTATTAAGGGGTTAGTATAGTATTATCATGTCCTTTTCTTATTTGATATGGTAGAGTAAATGAGATTAATTAATTTACATATTATGAACAATCCTTGCATTCCTGAATTAAACCCTATTGGGTCATAGTATATTAATCTTAAAACTTACTTTCCTATTTGATCTGAGGTGTCTTTTTAAAGATGTCTTTACCAAAAATAAAACAAAACATTCCTTACTGTTTTTCGGTACTCCTTTAAATAAAGGACTGTAAAGAATTAATACTAGACTTTTTGGTTAGGGATTCTCTCTTTGAACAGGGTTCTTATATGTAGTTAACAGGATTTTCAATTCAGTATTATCATTGTAGTCAAGACCAAAATAATTTTCAAATGCTTTAATATAAGTCTGTACTTACATTACAGACTTATAAAATATGTACTTCTTTATACCTGTAATTACTGATAAACTGTGATCACTAATTTGTGATTTTCTAAGGCTTCAGCATCTTACATGAGATAATAACCAATTCATTAACGTAAACAAATCATTTTTTGTGAGGTAGATGAAATATGTGTAGAGAGATTTACAACATATTTTGGGCACAGAGTTATTTTTTGTAGAACGAAACTCCGACTACAATAAATGAGAAATGTTCACGAAAGTAACTTACAGGTTTATAAATGTTTCAAGTTGTTCTTAGGTATTTAAAAAAATAAAAATTCTGATCACAGTCCACATATTTTTGAAACAAATTTATTTTTTAAATCTGCGAATGTTAATTGTATTATCAAATAATGGATTTTAAATCAAAATATTTCATTTACAATGATTGAAATGATGTTTTAAATCTAAAATTGAATAATCATTTTAAAGATCAGGTAGAAGTACATTCACTTTATGGTTCTTAGAGATTAGCAACATTAATCTCCTTAGAACCAGGAATTATTTGCTACTACAACTGCATATTAAGACAAGTCTATGATGCCTTGACAGGGGGAGAGGTCTTTGGATCAATATTGTCTTTAATAAAAATTCTTAGAAAAGAATAACAGAATTTTATTTGCATATATTCCTCAACTGAAGACTTTTTCTACAAGTAAAGGTAACTGGGAAAAGTTCTAAAGCAATTTTTTAGAAAAAGTTTAAACATTTTAAAATATTTAAATTGTTAAGGAGACAGGGTCTCACTATGTTGCCCAGGCTGGATTTGAACTCCTAGGCTCAAGTGATCCTCCCACATAGTTGGACTACAGGTAGATGCCACCATGCCTGGCTAGAAGGGGAGAAGTTCTCTGATCTTGTGTTTTCTTATTATTTCTTTCTTTTTCTTTTTTTGAAGAGACAGGGTTTCACTCAGCTGTCCAGATTGCAGTGTAGTGGTATAATCATGGCTTGCTGCAGCCTTGACCTCCTGAACCCAAGCAATCCTCCCTCCTTAGCCTCCTGAGTGGCTGTGACTACAAGTGTTCACCACCACACCTGGCTAATTTTTAAATCATTTATGTAGAGATAGGGGTTTCGCTATGTTGCCTAGGCTGGTCTCAAACTCCCGGGCTCAAGCAATCCTCCCACAAGTGCTGGGATTACAGGTGTGAGCCACTGCTCCTAACCTGTTTTATTTTTCTGTCGACAGTTTGGGTTAGGTTATATGACCCTCACCCCCAAAATTAACTGAGCATTTATTGTGTTCTTGGTAGTGTTCTTAGCACTTTACTCATATTCTCACAGCTCTCTTGATTGGTTATCCCCATTTTCAGATAACGACTATATGCACAGAGAGGTTAAGAAACTTGGCCAAGGTCACACAGCTAGTATGTGACAGAGCCAGGATTTGAACCCAGTTGGACTCCTGAGACTATACCTTTTGTTGTTGTTGTTGTTATTGCCCAGACTGGCCTCAAACTCCTGGGCTCAAGTGATGCTGCTGCCTCAGCCTCCTGAGTAGTTGGGACTATAGATGCATGTCACCATGCTTGGCAAAGTGATTTTTAAAGAAAACACACACATACACACACACGCGCGCACACACACACACACACACTTTTACTAGAACTATTTGATGATGCAATTTTAAATTGCCATCATTTGCATTTGAAAAGGAAATGGCAATAGCTGCCTGTTACCATGCTGTTTTCTTACAAAATTGCTGGTTTGACATGGAGGCCTTTGGGAGAGTAGGAACCAATATAAACATCTATTCCCAAGGACGATCTACCTCAGGGGATACTTTAACCTTTAGGATAAAAAAAAAAAATCTTTCATCTTGTTTATCTACCGTATTTTAAACAAATTTCCCACTCTCATATTTCATTGGGTTATTTAAAATCACTTCAGGGAAATTTAAGTCGACGACAGCATTTTTCCATTGGAGATGGGGTGGAGAGAGACACGATGTTATAATGATAATTATAATTATCATAGCTCTAGTATTTTCTTTCCTAATTAGGCATTATCACATTCTGAACGTTTTACCTGTCAGATCCATTCATGGGCTGTCTGCCCTGGACCTGGGTACCACAGACAGTTTTCAGAAAATAATGCAAACATGATATTAAATACTTTACTTACCTGGACGCATTCCCATTTTCTTTTCTTTTTTGAGATGGAGTTTTGCTCTGTTGCCCAGACTGGAGTGCAGTGGTGCGATCTTGGCTCACTGCAACCTCCGCCTCCTGGGTTCAAGTGATTCTCCTGCCTCAACCTCCCAAGTAGCTATGATTACAGGCACACACCACCACACCCAGCTAATTTTTTGTATTTTTAGTAGAGACAGGATTTCACCATCTTGGCCAGGCTGGTCTTGAACTCCTAACCTCGTGATCCACCTGCCTCAGCCTCCCAAAGTGGCAGGATTACAGGCGTGTGCCACCGCGCCTGGCCTACCCCATTCCCATTTTCTAAGTCTGTCCTTTCTCGTACATACCTTTATTTCCTTAAACATGAAGATGCCCCACATTGCAGCTATAAATCCTGGACCCTTAAATAAAAATATAAACTTTAATTAAATTGGATATTTACCTATGACTAGATTCTATATAAATATAGTAAGTTAAAGACAATATAAAAATGTTTTCAGGGAAATCTACCCATAATATCAACCCTAACTCCACACTAAGCTAAACATTAGGTGATACTAAGTAAAAAAATGAAGACTTTTTTTCATTTTCTTTTCTTCATGGTCTTCATTTTTATTATTTTGATGATACTATAATATTTTGTGCCACATAATACTTTAATATGTTTGACATAAATTATTTTTATAAGCACATAGCTTATTTTTTCCATTGGCCTAGTTCCTTAGGATACTAGAAATGGGATTAATAAGAAAAAGTGTGCACAAGCTTCTAACTTTCTTTGGCATGAGATAATCTCGTAACTGAAGAAATTTTGGCATATTATTTTTGGCCTAACAAATAATGTACATGTGGAAGTAGCTCGTGCTTTAAAAAAAATTTTAACTGATATTACTGCAGAGCAATCAAGTCTGGCTAGCATTAAACACCAACGAATGCTAAAAAAAAGGTTTATGGGAAGGTTAAAATAAACATGTAAGGAAAAACAACAGGAGTTTCTGGGCAGGAGACAAAGAAAAGAATGAAATAACATAGGACAGAGGAAATGAGAACAAACAGGTAAAGAAAAGGAATGATTCTGCAATTTATAAACTTTAAGCTATTCAAGTTTGGTGGTAATTCTTCTTAGCGGAGAAGGAAGAAAATTGGAATGTGGGTTAATTGTGGTCTTTGTAGAGAAGGTGTATTGTATTAGCATTTTTATGATTGCTCTTCAAACCCCGAGAAACTCTGGAAGAGTTTCAAATAGATTCCAAAATGCTTTTCCCCTATCACTACTCCAACTGTCCAAAGAACTGAGTCAACGAAGTTTGATTCCACTCTTGGTATGTAAGTGAAGCAAAAGAATACACTCCTCTCTGTTTATCAGTATCTGGAAAGTCAACACCAAAAGAGCCAGAGAAATAGGTCAAAGGAACTGCCTTTTATCAATGATATAAGTTCCTAAGCCTCAAAATCCAAATCAAACAAGAAGCATATGGGTCTTTTGGGCAACCCCACACTAACTTTCAGCAGAATAGGAGGAAACAATAGAACAGGATACCATATGAATGTTATGCTAATCACTAATAATTTTTAATCTGAAAATCCATTTCCCTTCAGAGAACATGGTACAGGACAATACCAGGGGGTATCATTCACCTTTGAAGATTCTTGTCTGATTGTTTTCTAAATATGAGTTTAGGCATGGCCTAAGAGTTATTGTGAGTAATGTGGTTATAGGAAGGGTGCTTTGGTAAAAGTAATGCAAGCATAGGTCAAGGTATGTACTGACTCTTTGATTCAGGCCACGGAGAGCCAAATAGGAAGGATATCTTAATAGGAGATACAACAGTTGGTAATTTGGATTGTATATTTTCCTTTTGTAAATTAATGTATGTTAGGTGTAAATCAGCTTTTGAAAACAAAGTGAATTCGCTCCTATCTTGAGAATAAGCTGATTCAGTTTAGAATTTTCAAGGAAGACATGGAGCAGCTCCTGCTAGGTAACTTTTTTCTTTCTTTCTTTTTTCTTTTGGCTTTTTAATGGAATGTTATTTGCTAATAAAGAAAATGGATACTACTTTCAGGAAACTCAGTTCTAGTTACCACCGGATATATAACTATGGGAATATGTATACCTGGGAAGAAAAGTACTGCTGGGATATTAAAAATGTATTCTGATAAAATTGATTGACCATATTCATAATTGTTGAAACTAGGTGATAGGTTAGTTTGACATTTTATGTTTAAAAAAGTTTTAAAAATCTAGCCCTTCCAAAAAAATAAAATGATGAAGACTGTAAGATTGTTGAGGGGAGGGACTAAATCTTTTCTGTCTGTAGATAAGGTTGTCCTTGGCTAAAGTGACTAAAATAAAACCAAGCAAAGGCCTGGTAGCAATAGGGACCTACTCCCTCACCAAATCCAAATACCTGTCCTTCCCAGATAACAAGCACCAAGCGCACAAGGTAAGAAAGTTACACGTGGTGAGTGAGAAGGCTCTGCTTCCATTACAGTTTTTCAAGAATAATCTCTGTGATGGGCAGGTCGCCGAAAGCCACAGTGACCACTCTCACTGATCCTCTGCCCACACCCACCTACTTCAGTGGTTTATTTCCTTTGAATTAGCCTTTCATTTTGTCCTCAGTCTTTATACTAACTCAAAACAAGAAACAATGGTAGAAAAGCCAACTCTCTGTCTACTATAAAAGTTTTGTGAAGGATATTGTTTATTTGTTTTTCAATGTTGCCTTTAAGAGATCCCATATGATACATTCTACTAAGAATTCAATGCAAAAAAGAAATAATTGTTCTGTTCTGAGGACATAATATGCTGCTAATAATAAGAATTACTTACCCCATTGCATTATCCTTTTGAAAACACTAAGGAAAGTTTAATGTTTAATCACAGCAACTATTTGCCGTTTACACTATTTGTTCCCTTTCTTGTCTTTACCACGGTTTTATTTTTTATTTGTGTTTGTATTTCTATTTGTCTGTGTGGCTTAATTGCATCTGTGTATTTTAGAAAAAATTGCCTCAAAACCTTCTTGGAGAACTCACATCTGCTCAATACTATAATTTGAGTAAAAGAAAAAAAATCACTATCATATGATAAAGATAAAAGTTTACATTTGATGTAAATAATGGCTTGTTCTATTTTAATAAATATTATTCCCCCTTATGTGGTGGAATTTAATATTTTCAAATAACATTTGCATCTATAGCCAAGGGACACATCATACTGTATACTTTTCTCTACAAATTTGCTTTTGTGCATTTAACAGGTAAACTTTATACCCACTGCCTGTCACTTCTAACATTAAGTGTCCTTGAAATAAGGAGGAACACGTCCCTTGTTGGAAAGAATTTGGGTCCTTTGCCATTTCAATTGCGAAGAGTTTAGACCTACAGAAATTCTTCATAACTTGCTAGATTTTCCCTCAGCAGGATTAAAAATGTTAAAATGTAGGTTCTTTAAATTTTAAAGAAAAAACCCTTTATTATTTGAATTTAGTTGCATTTGAAAGTTAACTATTTTGCAGAGTAGAACTGTCAAAATATACTGTTTGATACCCAGGGTTTATATCAAATTTTATCAATGGTTTTTAGACTAGATATTATTTCTAAAAATCAGTTTTCTAGCTTTACACAGGTATGCAAACACTAAAATGTTTTAGATAAATTTTGTTAGTGATGATGATTTTGGAAGCAGAGGATGCAGTTGAATGCTGGTTAGCAATCTACAATATCTAGGGTAGACCTAAGAGCCCAACATGAAAGCAGTTCCTATATGTATATATCAGTCCTAGTACCTTAGTGAACCTGAAACAAATTCTAAATTAGATTCCATGCTGATGGCAGAAAGTAGCACTGTGTACTGGGAACCCTGGACTTAAAAGTCTTCAGATTTTCCCTAGCTATGTGACTTCAGATATATTCTTAGCTATTGCCTCAATTTTCTCATCTTCAAAATGAGTACTTATGAGTACTTATTTTGCCTACGTAAAAAAAAGTTTTTCTATTATCTATGTTTTATATAATTGGCACCTAAAAAAATGGATGAAGCAAATTGTATTAAGTATGCTGTAATAAGTGGTATCATCCAGAGACAACACCTTGCTTTAGCACTTTCAGAAAGTTTTACTTAAAAACAGTGAAGTATCAGGAGGCTGAGGCAGGAGAATGGCATGAACCCAGGAGGCAGAGCTTGCAGTGAACCGAGATTGTGCCACTGCACTCCAGCGTGGGCAAAACAAAACAAAACAAACAAACAAAAAAACACACACGCGCACACACACACACACACACACACAAAACAAAAGAAAAACACAGTGAAGTACCATAGGAAGAGGTGTCTGAAGTACTTTCAATCTCACAAAATTGTCAAGACATTGATGTGGTAATAGGCATAAAATCATTTTTTATATTTATAAACTTTTATATAAGGAGAGAATAATAGTTACAAATAGCAAATTACAATGTCTCTAACATGACATTAGATAAACCAATCAAACCAAAAACTGCAAGGATATTAAAGATTAAGGATTAATAGCCCTGCTAAAATGAGGTGAGAAATATTCCTTAGCAATCAAGCACATGAAGATTCAATAGGGTCACTTTGTCTATCCGAATCCATTAATTGCACTCCTAAAAAATCAAACTCCATGACAGTCTTTAGTGATGCCCTAACAGTGCTTCAGAAAAATCAGGATTACATTTATAAAATGAAAATTTGGAGAAACAGTTCAGCTACTTACAGCAGTGATTATTGGAAAACTGACCACAGCACTCAGAGAGTGATTTGCTATGAACCAACAGCAGGTAGCTATTGCCCAAAGTACTCCTGACAGGAATCCTGAAATACAAAGACAACACACATTTGCAGACCATGTCCCCCTCCTGAAGAACTCACACTTAAGCTACAACAGGAATATCAAAGTGCACATATAAATACATTCCGATCAATGTTGTTGGCCAATATGGAATTTTGAGCTGTGTTTTATTGTTATTTTAGAACCAGGTAATTTCTCTACTCTTGCCTGCTATGGGTGGAGTGATTGATGCTTTCACATTATCGGCATTAAAGTATCCATAGTAGTCAAAGAGGTAGAGATTGGGTGGTGAAAAGGGGCCTAGGGGACATACTGAACCCAAACATTCTCTGCAAATATCATTTACTATAAACCATAGATATTAATAAAGTGAATCAGAGTGATGCTACAGCCAAGAAAACAAAACAAAACAAAACAAACAAACAAAAACCCTATAGTATTTAAGTAAAAATACCAGCTAAAACTTTCACAGTACTTTAGCTAGGCATTCAGTAAAGTATTCCAGCATTTTCCAAATGGTGGCATTCTTTAGCATAAATCTGTTAGGCATTCAGAATAAGTCTCTGACTTATGCTTTATTTTTGCCTTTAAAAAATTTTACTTGTGGACCTACATTCCAAATTGAATTATAATAAACTCCTAAATGAGATTTTTTTAAAAAAAGATCAATGCCTAATGAATTAAGTCCAAAAGCATGTATGTTTAACATATGTCTTTTTTGAAGTCATCACAATCTCTTCTTACATTTTGTAGAAACTGTTTTCCCAAGTTACTGCATATTCCTATTTGTTGATATATGAACCCTTAGATAGTGAAAAAGAAATAGTAAAGAACGATGATCAATACAGAAGATTTTTGGCACAGGAAAATATCTTATTAATAAACTTATTGTTTAAGTTTTAGGTTCTGTAATAATGGCCAACATTTCATATTCAGTTTCAAGGATTTAAAATACTTCATATTTGCTGGTGAACTGGGCAAAAGTAATTAGGGGGAATGAACACACACACACACACACACACAAACACACCACACATACACACAGAGGATGGCTTTGTTTCCAGAAGAAACGTATTCAAGTTAAATGAGTTGTAGATGATACTTTCACATAGTAAGATCTGTAGTACATATTCTTACCTGGTAGGACTGCTTCAGGATATAGTTTAGGACTATTTTTCATGGCTATGCAGTAGGCCAGAAAGTAGACAGAACTTGTAAGAAAGATGCCACTGAAGTGTGCAAAAACATAGTCTAAATCTGAAAATAGAGATTAAAACCTCTCAAACACCATTTTCATCATTCCAGATATATTTAGATTTCTGAAAATAAACTCACCAAAATTAACCTTAAAGGTAAAGAAACCATTAATCAGGCTGGGCGCAGTGGCTCACACCTGTAATCCTAGCCCTTTGGGAGGCTGAGGTGTGCGGATCATGAGGTCAGGAGATCAAGACTATCCTGGTTAACTCGGTGAAACCCCACCTCTACTAAAAACACAAAAAATTAGCCTTGTGTGGTGGTGGGAGCCTGTAGTCCCAGCTACTCGGGAGGCTGAGGCAGAAGAATGGTGTAAACCCAGGAGGTGGAGCTTGCAGTGAGGGGAGATCATGCCACTGCACTCCAGCCTGGGTGACAGAGCGAGGCTCTGTCTCAAAAAAAAAAAAACAACCAAAAAAACCCCCCCCGCAGAAAACCATTAATTATATTTACTCATCATAGTTTTCTACATCCTGTTCATATAGAATTTTAATTAATATATTTAAAATCTAGATACATTAAGTAGTAAATTTGTTCCTATAATCAAAACTAAAGGCTAGTTTTTATGATCATCTGGTAAAGCTAAATGAGAAACAATGAATTATGTAACTATGATGTTAATACCTCCCTTTTAAAATAGGCATTCAGGCCTAATTTTACTAATGACAATAGAAATTATAGCAAATCCTCAGGTTGACCACAGTGAGGATGTGAATGAAAAAAACTGGGGGTGCTAATTTTATAGGATCCATTGATCAATCTGGAGACCAGCATCTCTGTTGCAGATGACAGCTGTACAGAAGGCTATTCAGGAAGTTAATCCAGAGAGGGTTTTATTCAATTGTTGATTATAAACCTAAGTACATGGGGGAGTTAATATCACATGATGGTAGCCCAATCTTGGAAAAATTCCAACTCCACTGACTGTTTAAGCAGATGGGACTGTGGTCACACAGATGGGTGCACTACAGGTTCTTGGCTGGGAAAGCCATGTTGGATTCAATGTTTCTGTCCCCTAAAATTTTGACAAAGATGAGTGGCCATGTTTAGGAAGTAAAGCTTAACAGACAGGGAGTTTGTCTGTTGCTCTAAGTCTTAAATCCTACTTCTGGATCATGTAAGGGCAATACATCTGTATACGGACCACCACAAAGGAAAGCAAAATACAATGATTAAAAGCATGGGCCATCTGGGTACAAATCCTCATTTCAATACTCACTAACTTTGGGGCTTGGACAAATCATCTCATGTCTCTGTCTTAATTTTCTCCATTGTAAAACTAAGATAATAAGGGTATTAGTTGCTATGAGAATTAACCGAGTATTTATAAAATACTTAGGACAGACCACATACTACATATATGTTGTTAAATAAATGAAATAAAAAATAATCCCCCCTAATTTTTTTTGAATAAACTGGGATAAAGTGTCCCCATCACATTACATTCAGAGTTGTCACAAGCAAGACCCCTAAGAAGCCATTGTTCTCTTTGTGTAGAGATTGTTGAGGACATTGTTTATTATGTCCCTGTACCAAGAACATCTGTGCTCCTGAACAATTAGTTTTTTTTTATCTTGTGCTCATTGAATCATGAGGCTGATCTGGTTTCCCTTGTGCCTACAAGGACTCTAAGAGCCAAATTTACGCCTCCTTTCTAGCAAGTATGCAAATATAGTACAAGGATTTTAGACTCATTTCTGGTTCCTTTTATACACCCACTCTTGTTTTTCTTTCTTTAGTGAGACCTTATTTTAATTTGTCCTATGTTATTCTATTTTTGTTAGTTGTTATCTTTTTGTAAAAATGCAAAAAAGGATTTGTGTAAAATTTTAACAAGAGAAAGAAATCAATAAAAGGTTTGAATGATATACATGGGGATAGCTACAAAAAGGAAGATGGAAACTATGGCATCTACTCAGTCTATCTTTTCTGTTAAAGTTGAGTTCAAATCTGAACTTCTTTAATAATTATTCCCCCATGAATTTTGCCCTCCAAATTCTCCTTTATCTGAACAGAGGTCACATTAATTTTCTGTGCCATCTGATTTAGAACTTTATGAATAATCTTATTCTCTTATCATTTCATGGGTGTAAGTCATGCTGCAACATAATCAGAGGATCCCTAAAGTAAACACTCATTCATCTCCTTTTGAACCTGTACAAGGCTATTGCATATAGTATTGAGTTTACTCCTGGAGATTAATTCTATCAATGGAAACTCAGAGATTAACAGGAAACATTATGCTGGGCCTTCCAGTGCACGACTCTGTGCTTGAAAAATAATATCCTCTGACCATATAGGCTATACATTAACCTTTACCTGATTTTAAAGTACTATGCACTATACTTTAGCCTTTTTAAAAGAGCAGAAGTATACATATTTTCCCAGAGATCATCTAACTGAAACATAATTTCCAAATCTTACTGGAAAGTCAGAAGCCATGTGTTAAGATCCAAGTAGTTGAAAAGAGTCCTGACTAAAGTTGGTTGCATTTGTATGTTACGGATCATATGAAAATACTCAATCCTTTATTATTTTTGGTCTTCAGTGCCTTTCTAATTCATCACTTACAATGACAAAGAAAGATCGAATTGACCCATCAATATTTACTATTATCACAATTCTTTTTATATTCATACAAATATATATTAATAAAGTAAGATAACTTTTTATTCTCACCATATTGGCTTGCCCCTGCATATATACTATCATTTCTTTTGCTGTGGTCCTTGATATAGATGATTGGCACAAATGTAGATCCATAGAGTACTCCAGATATCACTGCAAGACTGCAGCCCCTTACAAAACAAACAAATCACTATTAATCTTGGCCCAAAGCAATATTTCTCACGAACGCACAAACGGAATCATAAACATGCTTCAAAAGGCAAATCACAAACAGGCAAAAAGCACCCATTTATCTCAAGCTCTGTGACTGACAGAAGTCACAGAAATACCCTGCACTATTAAAGTGGCATCAGGACTAGGAGGACAGCTTTAGTCCACCAGTGTCTAATTTTAGAAGTACATGATTTATAGAAATTAAAATGGATTATAAATTGTTATTACATGGATGAGAATATTGCTACAGTTATATTGTACGGTCTACATAAATAAACTTGGCACTCTAATTAAATTGAGATATCTATATACTGACACCATGCTTTATGCTTTTTAAAAAATTTTAACAGGCCATACTATCCAGCACAGAACTAGGACAGACTAAGTACTAAATGCATGTTTGTTGAAAACAGCTATTGAAATCCATGAACTTGCCTATGCCTTAGTTGACAATGCCATGGTCAAGAGGAAGTGCTGATTTAATTAAATAATCTGGGTATTTCAGACAAAACATTCCTTTTTATAAAAAGAAAATGTTTCATTTTCAGCACTGGAGTTAGAATTGGGCCGTATCTGCATGAAGCAAGCATTTCCAATGATTGTAGGGGGAGGTGATTCATATTTTGGAACAGTTCCTTGAAGTTAACACAAAGGACGATGACAGAAGACAGAAAACAGGCCAGGCGTGGTGGCTTTCGCCTGTAATCCCAGCACTTTGCCACTGCACTCCAGCCCAGACGACAGAGTGAGACCTTGTCTCTAAAAAAAAAAAAAAAAAAATCACACAAAAAACCCTCCAAACAGAAAACAGTTGTAGGCAAAAACAATTCCCTCCAAAGCTTAAAAACTAACTTAGTCAATTTAAACAGTACTATAAGTAATATGAGCCTGTACAAATTCACAAGACCACCTTGGCAACATGTTCTACTCGTAGTGGAAATCCTTGTGTCACGTGAGGTCTAGACTTCATAGCCGTGGAGCATCCCAAACACAGAGAAGACTTTAGGCCTAGCTAATTACAAGACAACTAACAATATTTTTCTTAACAAATATCTTAATGAAGGGGAGGCTTTGTGAAAAAAATTTGAAAAAAATTTTTGTTTTAAAGATTGGTTTTATTCTGATGCAAAACCAGCAACATATTTATTTCTTCCAAAGGTGGTTACTCTTTCATTCATTCAAATTATTCAAATATGTATTATCTACTATGTGTCATGTGCTGCTCTTTCCCCCTGTAAAAATAGTATATACACTATCAAAAAGAAGGTTTTCTATTCTTGAGTCAAAAGGTGCCACCACATGAAGTTTAAAGCAGCCGTCAAATGTAAAATGCAAGCTATAGACTAGTGTGTATTTTCATATTTATTTGGAAGTCAAAAACCAAAACAGAACAATGACCAAAAAAAAAAAAAAAAAAAACACACGCACTATAAAGTAGAGGGGCTGATGTTGAGCCCAACTCTCTGAGTCCTTATGGAGATAGGGGGAGTAGGACTCACACGGACACAGAATATTCCACTATGTTTGACAATGAATGTCTGGAATTCTGTAACTGTCTAAATACAGGAGTGTGGGGATTCCCAGAGCAGGGTGGACATCCCGGGTGGTGCAGTGCTAGACAAGCTTATTGCCTAATCTGATTGTGACTGCTGAGAGCGGGTTGGTCACAATACTACTTCTTTTACTTTAGCTACACAAGTCATGCAAAATTAGGTTGCTTTTATTATCTACTTATCATTTGGAGAGAAATGCAATGATTTAGTAATTACTCAAAGCAGTTGAGCTCAAGGGCATCTGTACCTAAAATTCAGCAGGGGACAAACAAAACCTCGCCGCATGAGATAGAAGTCAAAGCTTGCATTACTATTTTCTTCTTGAACTGAGATGAACATTACTTCATGCTGGTAATCACTGCTTTAACCAAATGTGAAGCAGCATAATAGAGCAAAGAAGTAACTTCTCCTTACACTATGCGGTGGTGTACTGTAGAAAGTTTATCCACCCAGGAACAGGGGTCTTGAGTTTTGTTGATCACCTATGGAAAACATTGACCCAAATTAAAACAAAAAGAGCATTCAATTGATAATCACACTGGTGATAATATTTCTAGTGTTTTTCTCTTCTCTTTCAAACATGCTTCAAAATATAATACACATGTCACCTATGTATTCTGATATCTCTAAACTCAACTATTTATAATTCTTTCCTCTTTCATTTAGGATGACTTGGCAGTTGGCAAGTCCTCCATTTCAAATTCTCACATTTAATATGTGACTGTTGTGATACACCTATAAAAACTAATAAAACGTATTCACTCATGTTTCATTTGCATATTTTAATGGTCTGTATAATCTGTAAGGAAATTAGACTGTCCTCCTATGGAACGCTTAAGATCAATGAGCATTTCTTATACTGATTTTTTTTTACCTAATTAGTTAATAAAATATTCCAAGCCATGTTTCAATATGAGGCTATTCTAAGTCAGGAAAAATTATGAGCAAATTCATATTTCTACTATGGAATTACAGTATCCCTCCCTTATCTGTAGTTTCGCTTTCTGTGGTTTCAGTTACCCACTGTCAACAGTAGTCCAAAGATATTAAATGAAAAATTCTGGAAATGAATATTTCGTAAGTTTTCAATTGCACACTGTTCTGAATAGTGTGATGAAACCCTGCATCGTCCCTCTCCATCTCACCTGGAATGTGAAGGAGTCCTATGTCCAGCCTATCCATACTGTATACACTGCCTGCCCCCCAGTCACTTAGTAGCTGTCTTAGTGATCAGATACAAAGAAATAGTATGTATAGGGTTTGGTACTATCTGTGGTTTCAGGCATTCCTTGGGTGTCTTGGAACATATCCCCTGTGGATAAGGGGAGTATATTGTAATACTGCCTCTTAGCTTAAGTGTTCTTTTTTTCTTTTCTTTTCTTTTTTTTTTTTTGAGATGGAGTTTCACTCCTGTTGCCCAGGCTGGAGTGCAATGGTGTGATCTTGACTCACTGCAACTCCTCCTTTCAGGTTCAAGTGATTCTCCTGCCTCAGCCTCTCAAGTAGCTGGGATTCCAGGTGCATGCCACCACACCCAGCTCATTTTTTTTTTTTTTTTTTTTTTTTAGTAGAGATAGAGTTTCACCATGTTGGACAGGCTGATCTTGAACTCCTGACCTCAGGTGATCTGCCCACCTTGGCCTCCCACAGGGCTGGGATTATGGGCATGAGCCACCATGCCTGGCCAGCTGAAGTATTCTTGATAATATACTCTTACTGTTCTTGTAAGAGACAAGAAAGTAGATTTGAATTCTTTGTTATGTGCTAAGTCAAGTTTTCCTTTGGCAATAACGGTTTCTTTCACCATAAGGAGCTCATGATACGTGTTTGCGTACCCATCAATCATGTTGTTTATGGATCTTTAAACTTATTGCCTAGAAAAATCTCAGGCAGTTAACCTACTGTGTATCTTTTACCAAAATGCATTTGTTTTATTATTTTCTTCCATTGTTTTGGAGGATGGTTGGGCAGGAGGTGTCTGGATCCCTGAAGCAGGCAAGGAACCCTTTCCCAAAGCCAAATCCTCCCTTCTCCCTGAAATATTTCCCTGATTAGAGATGCCTGTGGATTAATAAGCCTCTCCTCTTTATACTTAAGCTAATTACTATTCAACTTTAGCATCAATTTAACTAAGGCTTTAGTTGATAAAAGTTTTGATAGGGGAAGAAGGAAAGGAGAAAAGATTAATTTTGAAGATAAGCACCCTGTGAAGGGGCAATACCCCATTGGGGGTGAAGAGCGCTGGATTCAGAGGGCAGCTGGATAGCACTGGCCCAGGGCAGACTGGAGAGATTTCTTGAGATGAGAAGGATTAGGGCCTGGGTTCATG
The DNA here is from genome assembly GCF_000951045.1 of Mandrillus leucophaeus. Taxonomy (NCBI): domain Eukaryota; kingdom Metazoa; phylum Chordata; class Mammalia; order Primates; family Cercopithecidae; genus Mandrillus; species Mandrillus leucophaeus. Next base: position 4,263,894 of record NW_012110363.1, on the reverse strand, counting down.
GCAATGGGGCTTTGTCCTGAAGTCACTTTTGTATATGCAGCTGCTGACACTTGTGCTTTATCAGGTCCCTTTAAAAAGTTGCTCCTGTTTCACTCAGATTTACTATTCCAGACTAATTTAGATTCTTCAAGGTCAAAACAGTGACTCCTATCATATTTTCTGTTTTTCACTTTGGGTGGAATGGGATACCAGTTCCTACTCTCATACGACTTCACTTACCTTTCATGGGCTTCCTATGGTCTATTCTGCCCTGGACCAACTTCCAAACCTCCTTCCTCCTCCTTTCTAAAGTTACTTTCACATTCCTCTGCAGTATTTAGGGTTCCTCTATTGTATGAATCTTTAAATTATTACAAAACATGGGGATATATATATATATATATATATATCTCACCTAGTAGAGATCTGTTAATCAAAATAAATAAACCTGCGTGCTAGCTGAGACGCTCAACTGTGGAAATACTGATTGATTGCTACATAGACCTAGCCACAATAAATAAGCTTAGATATTTTACATAGCCAGGAGTGATGAGCAAATACCACTTTTTCATCTGTGTTTAAAATTTATGTATTTTCCATTTATCTTAATTTTATGTTTCAAATCAAGTTGTCTCTCATACTATACTCACAGGCTCTGTTATTAATGGAGTGGTATCCACGGAACACGTGTTATTTGGTATTTCACTTTTGATGAACAAAAATATGAAAGCACTGCAAGGAAAATAAAGTTTAGTGATATTTGTCATAATACTGGTTTATATCAAGCTGCTTGATTTTTAAGAAAACAACACACATCTTAAATAATCCGATCCTAATGATACAATGATTACTTTCAAATTGCCCCTTCAGTGGTCCTGCCGTTTTGCCAGAACGCCTGTTCTCTCAGATGTTTCTCATTTTCCTTAATTACAACGGGCTAAAGGCTAAACTCATAAGCTTTCCTTCCACATCAGATCTTTCCCTTAACTTTGAAATCACATTGTAAAAGAAACGCAAATGAAAACTACATTGTGTCCTTTGTAGGGACATGGATGCAGCTGGAAACCATCATTCTCAGCAAACTATCACAAGAACAGAAAACCAAACACCGCATGTTCTCACTCATAGGTGGGAACTGAACAATGAGATCACCTGGACTCGGGAAGGGGAACATCATACACCGGGGCCTATCATGGGGAGGGGGGAGGGGGGAGGGATTGCACTGGGAGTTATACCTGATGTAAATGACGAGTTGATGGGTGCTGACGAGTTCATGGGTGCAGCACAGCAACATGGCACAAGTATACATATGTAACAAACCTGCACGTTATGCACATGTACCCTAGAACTTAAAGTATAATAATAATATAAAAAAACACCAAAAAGTAAAAAAAAAAAAAAAAAAAAAAGAAGGAAAGAAAACTACATTGAAATAATATTTCTTAGCTATTATATTGACCAACTTCAAAAGTTGAACATCCTCAGTTGGACAAATGCTAGGGGACAGATACTCTTAGATACTGCTGGTAGAAGTGCAGAACTGTATGACTCCCACAGAGGAGAATCTGGGGTGATCTACTGAGGCCACCAGTGTGTCCACTCTTCACCTTACCAATCCTGCCCCAGGACCACTCACAGGTACACGCAAACTCAGGTGAGGTGGCCTACATGGTCATACAATGGAATACTATGCAGCTGTAAAAATGGAATGATGATGATATCTATGCTCTGATATGGAAAGATCTCCAGGATATAGTTTAAGAGATAAAAACATACATTTAAGTCTAGTGACATTTTTCCCTTTAACATCTCTCTCATAATATGCTATTGATGTCCTGTATCTTTGAAACAAATGCCTCACTTACTCTCAGCTTTTAAGCCTTGCAAATTTGTTAAAATGCGTCAAAAGATTAAATTAACTTGAGAAGATGAACAACGTTGGGATACTTTTAACATCTCTTTTGAAATACTTTTAAAATACATTTGCAAGGTTCAACATTTCAAACAAAATAAGCTTTCAAAGCATATATGACACTGAAATAGGGTAGGTAGCTAGGTACAGAAGAGTGTCTATCATGTGCTATCTTTTGTGTAAAAATTAAAATGTTCTAGTTAGGTTTCTTTGTTCAATCTCCTACTTGCTTTAAAACATGAATAGTTTCCTATTCCTTTCCATATGAGATTTAACTTTCCTTTTTGATTTTTATGGCTCTCTGCATTATGTTCCACTCAACGTATCTCAACATAAATCCTCGTATGGGCTTCTATGCCTGACCACTGCCTGCTCCAAGCTCTCTACCAACCCCCTCCCCAATTTTTCACAATGACTTGCACCTGCTTCTCTTTCTTCCCTAGCTGGACACCCTACATACTCTGTGTCCTATGCAAACTAAACAAGAGTTGAAGTGTTGAATGTGGTTTAAAAAAAAACTTTCCCTTGGGCCAGTCCTCACTGAATCTTCATTTTTGAATCCCCACAACACTAAGAATAGTTACCACACAATCTAGACCATTTGCCACAATGTAATCTTTTTTCTCTAAAGATTTTCTAATTCAATAGAAGCCAGTGTTGGGGTCCAAAAATGATACCCCAAATTACGGCACTTTGGCATGCTGAGTGCTTTGAACTATAGGAGATTGGAAGGCCTTAGAAGCAACCTCAGAAGGCAAGTCTCTCTCTGACTTCCTCACGCCTTGATGGCTTCCACTCACCTTTCTCCCACAAAGCAGACCACAGAAATTAGAATTCCTCTTCTCCAAGATAAGTCATGGACACTAGAATCCCTCTTTCTCAAAGCCAGCCATGAAACCTAGATCAGTTACTCTAACAACTCCCAACCTTCCACTTTCTGTGTAGGAGCTGGCTATACAGAAATTCTCTGACCTACCTTGTCTAGATCATAAGACTCTCATTCCAGAGGGGTCCTGCTGCCTATCAAGGAGGAAGAAATACTACACAAAGAGACCAAGAAGAATCTGAACAGGCAGGTTTCGCTGTGTTTCTCTCCTCAGTCTATTACCATTAGATCACACCCTCTGTGTAATTACATTTCTACATGGCTGTCAAATCTTCAAATCTAAGCAGAAAAACAGATGTTTTTTTCCCTGCGTCTTTGGGTCTTCAGGTTCCCATGTCATGCAGAACTTTGATTAAATTTTGTTATGTTTTTGTCTCATCAACCTGTCTTTTGTTATAGGAGTGTCAGCCATGACCTTTGTGATAGGGAAGAAAGGTATCACGCCTTTCCAGCCCTACAGTGGAAACCACATATCTCCTTCAGGGTCCTCAAGATATTTAACACGTAGTAAAATTGAATGCATAAAGCCTAATTATATCAGTATACTTAAATGAGTTATATATGTGTGTGTTTTATACGTATTCTATATATATATATTTGCACACATATATTTGTGTAAATATGTGTGTATTTCTGTGCGTGCATATTATATATATATATTTGTAAGGTTAATATTAGACATTAATTGGCATTTTGTTCTCAAAATTATACAATGAAAATCCTCTACTCTGTATAGACCTGTGCATTTTTCTAATAAACAATACAGAATGATATGTTAGAAAATACTTGAAAGCCACAGATAGGGTAGGTGGGACCAAGATGGCCAACTAGCAACAGCAGCAATCAGAGGGTCACAACAAAAAGAATGATAATCAGTGTGTGAATCCTTCACTGGCAACCAAGGTATCCAGATTCTCTCATCAGAACTGACTAGGTGGCTGACGTAATAACGGTCAGGAAGGAAAAGCAGTGTGGTCTAGTGGCCCACCTGAGAGCCACACAGGGCTGCAGGGCCCCCACCCCGCAGCCAAGGAATTGGTGAGTGAGCATGCTACCCAGCTGGGGAAACCATGCTTTTCCATGGAACTGTGCAACCCACAGATTGGAAGATCCTACTTGCAAACCTACGCCACTGGGGCCTAGGGTCCCAACACTGGAGCCATGCGGATTCTCAACAGCCTCTCTGCTGGAATCTGCCTAAGCCTGCTGAGCTCCCGAAGGGAGAGGTGACCAGCATCACAGCTGCAGCTGCCTGCTGCCTAAACCAACTGAGCTCCTTGGGGAAGGGGCAACAGCCAGCACTGGGACTCATTACTGTCTAACACGCTAAGCTCCCTGGGTGGGGGAAGGGTAGCATCCAGCTCTATAGCTCCAGGCCATGCTTTTTCACTGCTGGAGCCAGGGAGGCTGGAGAGCTTGGTCCCCAAGAAGTGTTCCCCAAAGCCCAGCACACTGGCTGTGGCAGACTGTGGCCAGAGCACCTGTTCAGGCCTCACCCTGACCCATCCTTTCTCACTGGACGGGGCCTCCCTGCAGGAACTCCAACAATTCTAGCCCGAGGCTCAGGGACAGAACCCGAGCCTCCCTGGGCCTCCCTTAGGGGAAGGGTTGGCCACAGTCTCTTCAGACCAGCAGAGTTAGCCTTCCCTCCAGTAGTTCTGAGGAATCTGCATAGACCAGATGAGTGGGTTTCCCCCCAGCGAAGCTCACCCCCTCCAAAAAGGACAGTCAAAGCGCTTCCGTAAATGGATCCTGTTCCCCATGCCACCCAACTGGGTGAAATCCTCTGACAGGGGTTGTCAGACACCCTATATAGGAATGATCCTACTGGCATCGGGTTGGTGCCCTTTGGGGTCAGAGATCCCAGATGAAGGAGAAGGCACCCATCTTTGCTGTTCTTCAGCCTCCTCCAGTGACACCTCTAAGCGCGGGAGCGAACCAGATGAATGGGGCGTGAAGTGAACCCCCAGCAAACCACAGCAGCCCTACAGATGAGTGACCTTGAGAGAAGAGAGACAGACCCTCTCATATTGTTTTATATTGATTTATACTCAGAAAAGGAAAGAGGAGCAAAGCTAAAGGCAGTAGCCCAGCGCCTAGGAACCAGACCCGAAACCAAGGAACCAGACCTGAAACCAGGCCTGGGCCTGCCTGACCTAAGCCTGGCAGTTAAAGATCGACCCCCGGCCTAACTGGTTATGTTGTCTATAGATTCCAGACATTGTATGGAAAGGCATTGTAAAAAATCCCTGTCCTGTTCTGTTTCGTTCTGATTACTGGTGCCTGCAGCCCCCAGTCACACACTCCCTGCTTGCCCAATCGATCATGACCCTCTCACGCGGACCCCCTTAGAGTCGTGAGCCCATCAAAGGGACAGGAATTGTTCACTTGGGGAGCTCAGCTCTTAAGACAGGAGTCTTGCCTGATGCCCCCGGCTGAATAACCACTTCCTTCTTTAACTTGGTGTCTGGGGAGTTTTGTCTGCAGCTCCTCCTGCTACATTTTTTGGTTCCCTGACCGGGAGGCGAGGTGATTGGCAAAAGGTGGAGGCAGCTCCTTAGGTGGCTTAAGCCTGCCCTGTGGAACATCCCTGCGGGGGACTCTGACCAGCCCAAGCAAGGCGGATCCTGAGAGCGCTCCCGGGTAGGCATTTGCCCCGGTGGTACGCCTCACCAGAGCAGTGTGTGGCAGGCCCCCATGGAGGATCAACGCAGTGGCTGAACACCGGGAAGGAACTGGTACTTGGGGTCTGGACATCTAAAACTTGGTAAGACTGGTCTTTGGAACTTGCCTACTCCGTTTGAGTGGAAGCGTGGCCTGATCACCCATGGCGTGCCTTTATCGGTACTTTGGTTTAGTTTTGGTTTTGGTTTTGACTTGGTTTGAATTGCTTGATAGGACTGGTCTTGGGAACTTGCCCACTCCATTTGAGTGGAAGCGTGGCCTGATCACCCACGGAGTGCCTTTATCAGCACTTTGGTATTGGTTTTGACTTGGTTTGAATTGCTTGACAGGGCTGGTCTTGGGAACTTGCCTACTCCATTTGAGTGCAAGCGTGGCCTGATCACCCATGGTGTGCCTGTATTGGCACTTTGGTTTTTGTTTTTGACTTGACTTGGATTGCTTGATACTTTGTTTTGGTTTTGATCTGGCTTGGATTTCTGGATACTCTGGTTTTGGTTTTGATTTTGGTTTGGTGTAGACTGCAAAAGTGTGTGTGTGTCCTCTTTACCCGTTCTTTGTTTTGTGGTGTGCGTGTGGTGTGAGCGTGATGTTTTGTCTCGAAGAAGCATGGGTCAGGCACAAATAAGCCCACCCTACTAGGAACTATGTTGAAAAATTTCAAGAAAGGATTTAAAGGAGACTATGGAGTATTATGACACCAGGAAAACTTAAAACTTTGTGTAAAGTAGACTGGCCAGCATTAAAGGTAGGCTGGCCATCAGAAGGAAGCCTGGACAGATCCCTTGTTTCAAAGGTATGGCACAAGGTAACCTGTAAATCCAGGGCACCCAGACCAGTTTCTGTACATAGATGCTTGGTTACAGCTGGTTTTAGATCTCTCCACAGTGGTTGAGAGAGCTCCAGCATAAGTGAGAAGAGAGAGAGGAAGAGACAAAGGCAAAAGGAAAGTCAAAGAAAGAGAGACAAAGTCGAAGAGAGAGAGAGAGATATATACAAGTAGTTAAGAAAAAAAAGTGTACCCTATTCCTTTAAAAGCCAAAGTAAATTTAAAACCTGTAATTGATCATTGAAAGTATTCTCTGTAACCCTATACTGCTCCAATACCACTTTGTTGTCAGTATAAACAAGGGCGTATCCTGAAAGCACTGAGGCCTTCCTATCAAAAATCCTTAACCCAGTAACCCGCGGATGGCCCAAAAGCATTCAATCTGTAGTGGCAACTGCTTTGTTAACAGAAAAAAAAATAAAAATAAAATAAATAACTTTTAGGAGAAACCTCATTGTGAGCACACCTCACTAGTTCAGTTCAGAACTATCCTAAATCAAAAAAGCAAAAAAGTAACTTATTAACTCAAAAATCTTAAGGTATGAGGCTATTCTGTTAGGAAAAATAAAAAGCTATCTATACCAATTCTAAATTAATTTGGACAAAACAAGGTCTTATTAATAGCAAAGGACAATTAAAATCCCAAACTTACAAGGTTTTCAACAAAAGTAAGGTTTGCTAAAAGTTAACAGTGTAACATGTATTATACTAACTTCTATTCTTGTGGCCTTAGGCAGTCTAGCTCATAGACATAAAAGAAGCTCACTTTAGAAGAGAATAGTTATCATCTCCAAAAAAATAAAAAAAATAAAAAAAAGGAAAAGAAAAAAAGTGGGGGCGGAATTTATGTAAAAAGAGTATTATATGGTAAATTCTTGTCCTGAAATAAATTAACTGGTTGTTTAAAGAAAAAAATATTTGTAATAAGTCAGAAAGTTAAAGCATGTCAAAGAATTGTCTGCGAAAGTCGTGAAAGAGAAAAATGTTACAAAAAAGAATTTATGCAAGAAATGTAGTATAATTTAAAAGTAACTAGGCCTCCTGAATGTTAAACTAAAAAAAATAAAAGTTTATGTGCAAGGTGTATAAAGAAAATAAAATATACTTTTGATAAAAGAATAAGGAGGCATAATAATATAAATGTTTATCTACATTAAAAGGTTAAAAAATATGTATATTTTGTTTTAAAGGTTTAATCACATTTTAAAATATTAGAGAGAAAATTCTGTGTGTAAACATTGGCTAAAGTTATAGAGGTATCATCCAGTTTTTCTGTAAACTGGACATTAAAATAAAAGCATAGCAGGCTTTTTTTAAAGCACCAATCTGCTCTTTGCAAAAATTATAAAAGGTTAAAAAAAGTCTATAAAATCTTACTTTATGGTCAAACATTAAAAATTGGATAAATATGTCTACAAGATTTTATTAAAATTAAGTTTAACATTAATGACACACTAATATAAAGGTAAGATTTAGCTTATCTGGTATAAAAATCATACATGCATTTTGCTAGAGGATCATAGAAGTTAAAGACTTAAACTTTAGCAATTAACACAGGATACCAAGATGCAAATGCCTGGTTAAAATGGATCAAATATTCCATCTGCACATTAAACAAAAGCAATTGTTATGCTTGTACACATGGCAGGCCGGAGGCCCAGATTGTCCCCCTCTCCACTAAGGTGGTCCTCCAGTCAACCAGGCATAGGCTGCATGGTAGCTCTTTTCCAGGATTCTATAGCCTGGAGTAATAAGTCATGGCAAGCTCTCTCTGCTATATCCCGAAGTCTGGCACCCTGCGGGTCAGCCCCTGAGGGCCATCCAGCTTCCATCTCCCAACACTAAGTTCACTTCATGTCTCTCACGACAGGCAGGAAACTTAGCATTCCTTGGAGACCTGAAGGGATGCTATGAGCTTAAGAATTTTCAAGAGCTTATCCATCAGTCAGCCCTTGTTCATCCCTGAGCAGACGTGTGGTGGTATTGTGGTGGACCTTTACTGGGCACTCTGCCAAATAACTAGACTGGCACTTGTGCTTTAGTCCATTTGGCTATCCCTTTCACCCTGGCATTTCATCAACCAGAAGGAGAAAAAACAAGACATTGTAAAGTGAGAGAAGCCCCTTATAGGTCTTCCAACTCTCACATCTATTTAGATGCAATTGGGGCCCCACAAAGAATACCAGATCAATTTAAAGCTTAAAATCAGATAGCTACAGGATTTAAGTCAATATTTTAGTAGGTGACAGTTAATAAAAATGTAGATTAGATAAACTACATCTATTACAACCAACAGCAACAAGCTTTTCATGAGTTAAAAGAAAAACTCATGTTGGCCCCAGCCCTGGGGCTACCTGGCTTGACAAAACCCTTTACACCCCATGTGTCAGAAAAAAAAAAAAATGGCAGTTGGAGTTTTAACCCAGACTGTAGGGTCCTAGCCAAGGCCAGTGGCCTATCTTGCAAAACAACTAGATGGGGTTTCCAAAGGCTGGCCCCCATGTCTAAGGGCCCTGGCATCAACAGCCCTGTTAGCACAAGAAGCAGATAAGCTAACTCTTAGGCAAAACCTAAACATAAAGTCCCCCCATGCTATGGTGACTTTAATAAATACCAAAGGACATCATTAGCCAACAAATGCTAGACTAACTAGATACCAAAGCTTGCTCTGTGAAAATCCCCACATAACCATTGAAGTTTACAATACCCTAAACCCCGTCACCTTGCTCCCAGTATCAGAGAGCCCAGTTGAACATAACTGTATAGAGGTATTAGACTCAGTTTATTCTAGTAGTCCCAACCTCCGAGACCACCCTTAAACATCAGTAGACTGGGAGCCGTACGTGGATGAGAGCAGCTTCACCAATCCCTGCCAAGTGACTCTGAAGAAGACGACAAACCCTGCTCTAGTCACACTTGGAGGCTGACTGGTCCACGCACGGCTGAAGCATGAGGAAACTCATTGCAGGACTCATTTTCCTTAATATTTGAACTTGTACAGTAAGGACTTTAACTGACCTTCCTCAAACTGAAGGCTATTCCCAGTGTATACATCAAGTCACTGAGGTAGGACAAAAGGTTGCTACGGTCCTATTATTTTATGGTTATTATAGTGTACTGGAACTCTAAAAAAACTTGTTTGCATAATATTATTCTATACAAGGTATGTAGCCCGAGAAATGACCAACCTGATATGTGTTATGACCCATTTGAGCCTCGCATGACCAGTTTTTAAAATAAGATTAAAAACTGAAGACTAGTGAAGGCTCCTAAACGATACAAGTAAAGTGTTAGCCAAACCAGAAAAAAAGAGAGGTGCTCAAACAAGTCACCTTAAAATTTGATGCCTGTGCTGTCATTAATAATAATAAGTTAAAAATAAGATGTAGTTCTCTTAATTAAGAGGCTATATGATAGAAAATAAGTACATTTATCATAAATTAAGACTGTGTAAAAATAAATGTACATACTGGTCTTGTGTCATTTAGGCTACTTAAATAAAAAATGAAAAAAAATCCTGTCCACCTTCAAAAAAGAGAAAAGTGGCCATTCCTGTACCAGTAGTCAGTGGAACCCCTTAGAACCAGTAATAACTAACCCCGTTAATCCTCGCTGGAAAAAAGGGGAAGATGTAACCCTAAAAATTGATGAGGCTGGACTGGATCTTCAAGTAAATATTACAGTTTGAAGAAAAGTTTATAAACGCTCTCCTGAGCCAGTATTTCAAACCTTCTATGATGAACTGAATGTGCCAGTACCAGAAATTCCAGGAAAAACAAGAAATTTGTTTTTGCAATTAGCCGAGCATGTAGCCCAGTCTCTCAATGTCACTTCATGCTATATATGTGGAGACACTGTAATAGGACATCAATGGCCATAGGAAGCCCAATAATTAGTCCCTACAGACCCAGTTTCTGATAAATTCCTGGCTCAAAAAAAAATCACCCTGATAGCTTCTAAGACCTAAAAGCCTCAATCATTAGACAATACTATATAGCAAGAGTGGGGAAGGACTTCACCCTTCCTATAGAAAGATTCAGCTGCCTTAGGCAAAAACTGTATAATAGTACTACAAAAACAGCTACCTAGTACAATTCAAACCATACTAAGAAAATCCATTTAGTAAATTCCCAAAGTTGCAGACCATTTAGGCCCACCCAGTATCCCTCCGGGACTGGACAGCCCCCACTAGGTTATACTAGACATGTAGACATAAGGCCTATGCTAAGCTACCTGAGCGGTGGACAGGTAGTTGTGTTATAGGCACTATTAAAACATCTTTCTTCCTAATGCTCATAACAACAGGCAAACTTCTAAGCTTCTCTGTCTATGCTTCCCACGAAAAGCGAAGTATAGCCATAGATAATTAAAAAGATGATAAACGGCCTCCTGAAAAAATTATACAATACTATAGGCCTGCCACTTAGGCACAAGATGATGTGTGAGGATACTGGACCCCCATTTACTTGCTCAACCAAATCATATGGTTGCAAGCTGTCTTGAAGATCATCACTAATAAAACCGGTAAAACCTTGACTGTGCTCACCCGGCAAGAAACTCAGATGAGAAATGCTATCTGTCAAAATAGATTGACTCTCAACTACTTGCTAGCAGCTGAAAGATAATTTTGTAGAAAATTTAACCTTACTAATTGCTGTCTACACACAGATGATCAAGGGCAAGTAGTTGAAGACATAGTTAAAGATATAACGAAACTGGCACATGTGCCCGTGCAAGTGTGGCATAGATTTGATCCTGAGACCATGTTTAGAAATTAGTTCCCAGCACTAAGAGGATTTAAAACTCTTATAATACGAGTTATAATAGTAATAAGAACCTGCTTACTTCTCCCTTGTTTGCTACCTGTACTTCTAAATGATAAAAAGCTTCATCACTACCTTAGTTCACCAAAATGCTTCAGCACAAATGTACTATATGAATCACTATCAATCTATTGCACAAGAAGACATAAGAAGCAAAAATAAGAGTGAGAATTCCACTAATAAAAAGTGAGAGTCTTAAAGGGAGGAAACGAGAGAAGAGAGACAGACCCTCTCATATTGTTTTATATTGTTTTATATTCAGAAAAGGAAAAAGAAGCAAAACTAAAGGCAGGTAGCCCAGCACCTAAGACCCAGACCCAAAACCAAGGAACCAGACCTGAAACCAGGCCTGGGCCTGCCTGACCTAAGCCTGGTAGTTAAAGATCGACCCCCGGCCTAACTGATTATGTTATCTATAGATTCCGGACATTGTATGGAAAGGCATTGTAAAAATCCCTGTCTTGTTCTGTTTCGTTCTGATTATCGGTGCCTGCAGCCCCCAGTCACATACTCCTTGCTTGCTCAATTGATCATGACCCTCTCACGCGAACCCCCTTAGAGTTGTTAGCCCTTGAAAGAGACAGGAATTGCTCACTCAGGGAGCTTGGCTCTTAAGACAGGAGTCTTGCCCAATGCTCCAGGCCGAATAAACCACTTCCTTCTTTAACTCGGTGTCTGAGGAGTTTGTCTGCAGCTCGTCCTGCTACAACCTTACCATTGAAAGAAAAAATAACAGAAAGCAACAACAATAGCATCAACAACAACAAAATGTCCCCACAAAAAACCCCATTCAAGGGTCAGCAGCCTCAAAGATCGAAACTAGACAAACTCATGAAGATGAGAAAGAATTGATGAAAAAATGCTCAAAACCCAAAAGGCCAGAGTGCCTCTTCCCCTCCAAATGATCACAATGCCTCTCCAGAAAGGGTGCAGAATTGGATGGAGGATAAGATGGATGAACTGACAGAAGTAGGCTTCAGAAGATGGGTAATAAAAAATTCTGCTGAGCTAAAGGAACATGTTCTAATCCAATGCAAAGAAGCCAAGAACCTTGATAAAAGGTTGGGGGAGCTGCTAAGAAGAATAACCAGTTTAGAGAGAAACATAAATGACCTGATGGAGCTGAAAAACATTGCATGAGAACTTCATGAATCATACACAAGTATCAGTAGCCAAATCAAACAAGCAAAAGAAAGGATAGCAGGGTTTGAAGACCACCTTGCTAAAATAAAGCATGCAGACAAGATTAGAGGAAGAAAGAATCAACAAAGTCTCTAAGAAATACAACACTATGTAAAAAGACTGAGCCTATGATTGATTGGAGTACCTGAAAGAGATGGGGAGAATGGAAACGAGCTGGAAAACACACTTCAGGATTTTATCCAGGAGAACTTCCCTAACCCAGCAAGACAGGCCAACATGCGAATTTAGGAAATATGGAGCACACCACTAAGATACTCCATGAGAAATCAACCCCAAAAAACATACTTATCAGATTCTCCAAAGTCGAAATGAAGGAAAAAATGTTATGGGCAGCTCAGCTAAGAGAAAGGCCAGGTCACCTACGAAGGGAAGCCCATCTGAGTAATAGCAGATCTCTCAGAAGAAAATCCATAAGCCAGAAGAGATTGGGAGCCAATATTCAATATTCTTAAAGAAAAGTATTTTCAATCCAGAATCGCATATCCAGCCAAATGAAACTTCAAAGTGAAGGAGAAATAAAATCCTTTCTAGACAAGCAAATGCTGAGAGATTTCGTTACCACCAGGCCTGCTTTCCAAGAGCTCCTGAAAGAAGCACTACATATGGAAAAGAAAAACCGGTACCAGCCACTGCAAAAACACACCAAAATATAAAGACCAATGACACTATGAAGAAACTGCATCAACAAGTGTGCAGAATAACCAGATAGCATCAGGATGACAGGATCAAATTCACATATAACAATATTAACCTTAAATGTAAATGGGATAAATGCCCCAAATAAAAGGCACAGACTGTCAAATTGGAGAGTCAAGACCTATCAGTGTGCTGTATTCAGGAGACCCATTTCACATGCAAAGACACATAGAGACTTAAAATAAAGGGATGGAGGAAAATTTACCAAGCAAATGGAAAGCAAAAAACAGCAGGGATTGCAATCCTTGTCTCTGACAAAACAGACTTTAAGCCAAAAAAGATCAAAAAAGATGAAGGGGATCACATAATGGTAAAGGGAACAATTCAACAAGAAGAGTTAACTATTCTAAATATATATTCACCCAATACAGGAGCACTCAGATTCATAAAACAATTTCTTAGAGACCTACAGAGAGACTTAGACTCCCACACAATAATAATGGGAGGTGTTAACACCCCACTGTCGATATTAGACAGATCAACAAAACAGAAAATTAACAGGATATTAACAGGGATGTTCAGGACTTGAACCCAGTTCTGGATTAAGTGGATTTAATGGACATTTGCAGAACTCTCTACCCTAAATCAACAGAATATACATTCTTCTCAGTGCCACATAGCATTTATTCTAAAATTGATCACATAATTGGAAGTAAAACACTCCTCAGCAAATGCAAAATAAGTGAAATCATAGACCGTCTCTTAGACCACAGTGCAATCAATTAGAACTCAGGATTAAGAAATTCACTCAAAACCACAAGATTACATGGAAATTGAACAACCTGCTCCTGAATGACTCCTGGGTAAAAAAACGAAATTAAGGCAGAAATAAAGAAGTTCTTTGAAACCAATAAGGACAAAGAGACAATGTACCAGAATTTCTGGGACACAGCTAAAGCAGTGTTAAGAGGGAAATTTATAGTACTAAATGCCCACATCAGAAAACTAGAAAGATCTCCAATTGACACCCTAACGTCACAATTAAAATAGCAACAGAGGCAAGAGCAAACTAACCCAAAAGCTAGCAGAAAACAAGAAATAACTACAATCAGAGCAGAACTGAAGGAGATAGAGACACACACACACACACACACAAATCCCCCCAAAAATCGATGAATCCAGGAGCTGGTTTTTTGAAAAATTTAACAAAATATATACACTGCTAGCTAGACTAATGAAGGAGAAAAGAGAGAAGAATCAAATAGACACAATAAAAAAAGGTAAAGGGGATATCGCCATTGACCCCACAGAAATACAAACTACCATCAGAGAATACTATAAACACTTCTATGCAGGCTGGGTGCAGTGGCTCACACCTGTAATCCCTGCACTTTGTGGAGGGTGCTAAGGGGGGTGGATTACTTGAGTTTGAGATCAGCCTGGCCAACATGGTGAAACCCCATCGCTACTAAAAATACAAAAGTTAGCCAGGCATGGTTGCAGGTGCCTGTAATCCCAGCTACTCAGGAGGCTGAGGCAGGAGAATCATTTAACCCAGGAGGCAGAGGTTGCAGTGAGCTGAGATTGCACCACTGCACTCCAGCCTGGGCAACAGAGTGAGACTCCATCTCAAAACAAAACAAAACAAACAAAAAACTCCACTTCTATGCAAATAAACTAGAAAATCTAGAAGAAATTGATAAATTACTGGACTCATACACCCTCCCAAGACTAAACCAGGAAGAAGTTGAATCCCTGAATAAACCAATACCAAGTTCTGAAATTGAGGCAGTAATTAATAGCCTACCAACCAAAAAAAAAAAAAATCCCAGGACCAGATGGATTCACAGCCAAATTCTACTAGAGGTACAAAGAGGAGCTGCTACCAGTACTTCTGAAACTACTCCAAACAATTGAAAAGGAAGGACTCTTCACTCACTCATTTTATGAAGCCGGCATCATCGTGATACTAAAACCAGGCAGAGACACAGTGAAAAGAGAAAACTTCAAGCCAATATCCCTAATGAACATTGATGTGAAAATCCTCAGTAATGGCAAACTGAATCTGAATACTGGCAAACTGAATCCAGTAGCACATCAAAAAACTTATGTACCATGATCAAGTCAGCTTCATCCCTGGAATGCAAGGCTGTTTCCACATATACAAATCAGTATACATCATCCATCACATAAACAGAACCAAAGACAAAAACCACATGATTATGCCAATAGATGCAGAAAAGACCTTTGATAAAATTCAACATTCCTTCATGTTAAAAACT
>NW_012110363.1:4245611-4248612 GCF_000951045.1 Mandrillus leucophaeus | reverse complement strand
GTCTCTTAGACCACAGTGCAATCAATTAGAACTCAGGATTAAGAAATTCACTCAAAACCACAAGATTACATGGAAATTGAACAACCTGCTCCTGAATGACTCCTGGGTAAAAAAACGAAATTAAGGCAGAAATAAAGAAGTTCTTTGAAACCAATAAGGACAAAGAGACAATGTACCAGAATTTCTGGGACACAGCTAAAGCAGTGTTAAGAGGGAAATTTATAGTACTAAATGCCCACATCAGAAAACTAGAAAGATCTCCAATTGACACCCTAACGTCACAATTAAAATAGCAACAGAGGCAAGAGCAAACTAACCCAAAAGCTAGCAGAAAACAAGAAATAACTACAATCAGAGCAGAACTGAAGGAGATAGAGACACACACACACACACACACAAATCCCCCCAAAAATCGATGAATCCAGGAGCTGGTTTTTTGAAAAATTTAACAAAATATATACACTGCTAGCTAGACTAATGAAGGAGAAAAGAGAGAAGAATCAAATAGACACAATAAAAAAAGGTAAAGGGGATATCGCCATTGACCCCACAGAAATACAAACTACCATCAGAGAATACTATAAACACTTCTATGCAGGCTGGGTGCAGTGGCTCACACCTGTAATCCCTGCACTTTGTGGAGGGTGCTAAGGGGGGTGGATTACTTGAGTTTGAGATCAGCCTGGCCAACATGGTGAAACCCCATCGCTACTAAAAATACAAAAGTTAGCCAGGCATGGTTGCAGGTGCCTGTAATCCCAGCTACTCAGGAGGCTGAGGCAGGAGAATCATTTAACCCAGGAGGCAGAGGTTGCAGTGAGCTGAGATTGCACCACTGCACTCCAGCCTGGGCAACAGAGTGAGACTCCATCTCAAAACAAAACAAAACAAACAAAAAACTCCACTTCTATGCAAATAAACTAGAAAATCTAGAAGAAATTGATAAATTACTGGACTCATACACCCTCCCAAGACTAAACCAGGAAGAAGTTGAATCCCTGAATAAACCAATACCAAGTTCTGAAATTGAGGCAGTAATTAATAGCCTACCAACCAAAAAAAAAAAAAATCCCAGGACCAGATGGATTCACAGCCAAATTCTACTAGAGGTACAAAGAGGAGCTGCTACCAGTACTTCTGAAACTACTCCAAACAATTGAAAAGGAAGGACTCTTCACTCACTCATTTTATGAAGCCGGCATCATCGTGATACTAAAACCAGGCAGAGACACAGTGAAAAGAGAAAACTTCAAGCCAATATCCCTAATGAACATTGATGTGAAAATCCTCAGTAATGGCAAACTGAATCTGAATACTGGCAAACTGAATCCAGTAGCACATCAAAAAACTTATGTACCATGATCAAGTCAGCTTCATCCCTGGAATGCAAGGCTGTTTCCACATATACAAATCAGTATACATCATCCATCACATAAACAGAACCAAAGACAAAAACCACATGATTATGCCAATAGATGCAGAAAAGACCTTTGATAAAATTCAACATTCCTTCATGTTAAAAACTTTCAATAGACTAGGTATTGATGGAACATATCTCAAAATAATAAAAGCTATTTATGACAAACCCACAGCCAATATCATATTGAATGGGCAAAAGCTGGAAGCATTCCCTTTGAAGACTGAGAAGGATTTCTTTGAACAAGACAAGGATGCCCTCTCTCATCACTTCTATTCAACATAGTATTGGAAGTTCCAGCCAGGGCAATCAGGCGAGAGAGAAATAAAGGGTATTCAAATAGGAAGAGAGGAAGTCAGATTGTCTCTGTTTCCAGATGACATGACTTTATATTTAGAAAACGCCATCATCTCAGCCCCAAAACTCCTTAAGCTGATAAGCAACTTCAGCAAAGTCTCAGGTACAAAAATCAATGTGCAAAAATCACAAACACTCCTTTACATCAACAGTAGACAAGCAGGGAGCCAAATCATGAATGAACTCCCATTAACAATTGCTATAAAGAGAATAAAATACCAGAGAATACAGCTAACAAGGGATGTGAAGGACCTCTTCAAGGAGAACTGCAAACCCCTGCTTAAGGAAATAAGAGAGGACACAAACAAATGGAAAAACATTCCATCCTCATGGACAGGAAGAACTGATATCATGAAATGTCCATACTGCCCAAAGTAATTTATAGATTCAATGCTATTCCCATCAAACTACCATTGACATTCTTCACAGAATTAGAAAAAAAACTACTTTAAATTTCATATGGAATCAAAGAAGACTCCATATAGCCAAGACAATCCTAAACAAAAAAGAACAAAGCTAGAGGCATCATGCTACCTGACTTCAAACTATACTACAAGGCTACAGTAACCAAAACTGTACCAAAACAGACATATAGACCAATGGAACAGAACAGAGAACACAGAAACAACACCACATATCTACAACCATCTGATCTTTGACAAACCCGACAAAAACAAGCAATGGGGAATGGATCTTCTATTCAATAAATGGTGCCAGGAAAACTGGCTAGCCATATGCAGAAAATGGAAACTAGATCCCTTCCTCACACCTTATACAAAAATTAACTCGAGATGGATTAAAGACTTAAATGTAAAATCCAAGACCATAAAAACCCTAAAAGAAAATCTAGGAAATACCATTCAGGACATAGGCATGGGCAAATACTTCATGACGAAGATGCCAAAAGCAATGGCAACAAAAGCCAAAATTGACAAATGGGATGTAATTAAACTAAAAAGCTTCTGCACAGCAAAAGAAACTATCATCAGAGTGAACAGGCAACTTACAGAATGGGAGAAATTTTTTGCAATCTGCCTGTCTAACAAAGGTTTAATATCCAGAATTTACAAGGAACTTAAACAAATTTACAAGAGAAAAACAACTCCATCAAAAAGTGGGCAAAGGATATGAACAGAGAAATGCAAATCAAAACCACAATGAGATACCATCTCACACCAGTTAGAATGGCAATCATTAAAAAGTCAGGAAACAACAGGTGCTGGAGAG
>NW_012110363.1:4231387-4244886 GCF_000951045.1 Mandrillus leucophaeus | reverse complement strand
ATAATCCAAATCATATTGTTATTATTTGAATTGAAAGGGATATTGGTCTTGTTATAGACCTCTGGCTCCTGGATCTTCAAGGAAGCAAATGTTTAACAGAGTGTCCTGAATATTGTTTCTTGGTGTCAGCTCTGCTCTCACCCTACGCACTCTCTCCTGAACCATGGAACATGGAAGACTGAAAATTACATTTCCCAAACTTTATTGGCAGCTAGGTTGTGCCAGCGGGAGGCACTTGCATCATTTGAGAAGATGGGAGAAGACATTATGTTTTGGTGGTGCCTCCAGTAGTTTCAGCAGGAGCAGTCGGTCAGGCAGAGGCAATTCAGCAGTATTGTGTGGGCTTCAAGGTTATGGGTGACACCGCTTTTCTTCTTCTTATTTAATTGGGTCTTGTAAACAGTTCCCCGTGTTAAATCCTCTCCTATTTAAAATACCTGGAGTGGTTTTGGTATACTGACTGACAGACACTTTGTATATCACATAAAGAAAATGTAAGGCTAGAAATTAACCAACCTTTAAAAATTAGACTGGCCAGGCGCAATGGCTCACGCCTGTAATCCAGCACTTTGGGAAGCCAAGACGGGCGGATCATGAGGTCAGGAGATCGAGACCATCCTGGCCAACACGGTGAAACCCCCGTCTCTACTGAAAATACAAAAAATTAGCCAGCTGTGGCAGCGGGTGCCTGTAGTCCCAGCTACTCGGGAGGCGGAGCTTGCAGTGAGCCGAGATCGCTCCACTGCACTCCAGCCTGAGTGACAGAGCAAGATTCCATCTCTAAAAAACAAAACAAAACAAAACAAAACAAAAAAATTAGACTATACAGGGGATAGAAGCAATAATTTTAATTTTAAAAAGAAAAGCAATATCCTAAACGGATGCAACCGTATTTCAAGTGTCTTTACATGGACCATGAAGCTCCAAGTTTATTCAGTGAATACCCTTCAGAACAAACTGATTTAACCGAGTTAAAACAATGAAATGACATATTCCAGAAACTCCTCTTAGCAGAGAAACATAGAAGGGAGCCTAGATGCACTACAGGAAGAGTTCTTGAATTTCCTTGCCACAGACCAAGTTCAAATTGAGCTACAGTGTTCCTTAGGTGCACTGCCTAGTGGAACATAAAGCGGGGCAACAAATACCCAACAGGGGAACAGTAATTGAACATAAATGTTATTAATAAAATAATTGTAATGGCAACTAACACGTAGAGCATTAACCATGTAATCAGCACTATATGAAGCACTAAACATATTTTATTTCATTTAACCCTCAAAATACTTTATGAAGTTGGTGCTATTATTATCCCTCTTTACAAATGGAGAAACCAAAGCTTGGAGAACTGAAGTTATTTGCCCATGGCCATATAGGTGGAAGTGGTAGAACATGAATAATTGATTTGCAATTTTGGAGAATGTATTTTTCTAAATAAAGAAGAAATGTGGAGGAAAACAATGCCTGATAGACTGGGTAAACTGACCTTAAGTTGTCATTAAGTCAAAACTAAGCCATGCTATGTTACAGTTTTGGTGTGTAAAGAAATTGTTTTTGAGAGAGCTATTCAGAGTTAGAATTCTGTGTGAATTGTACAAAATACATAAAATTGCCTCTAACCAAAAAAAGTCAGGAATCTGCTATTT
This sequence comes from Mandrillus leucophaeus, assembly GCF_000951045.1. Classification (NCBI taxonomy): domain Eukaryota; kingdom Metazoa; phylum Chordata; class Mammalia; order Primates; family Cercopithecidae; genus Mandrillus; species Mandrillus leucophaeus. Next base: position 4,243,240 of record NW_012110363.1, on the reverse strand, counting down.
TAGAATAATTTATGTTTTTTTTTTCTCCAATTGGCCTGGGACTACTCTCTAAGGCAACATTTCAATGACAAAGAGATTGTTCCTGAATGTGGCTGGGGAAAAGCCATCATTGTTGAAGGAAGGCAAATATACTGTTCTTTCCCTGAAGAATAAAAAAGTACTAAAATCTTTCTAGACAGTACTATCCATTATGCGAAGAACTGACAGGGAATATAAATGGAATCCAGAGGGGAAAGAAGACTAAATTTAAGGTGACCCAGTTCCTGTTACGTTTTATGGACTGAACACTGCCATATAGAGATTTAAAGACATTTTCACCCTTATTCATAGAGTGCCTACCGCTAGACACAAATGGAACCAAACATGGGCATTCAAAAGAGTATGTGTTGTCACAGGTGAAAGAGTGGCTGTCTAGCTAGGTTGAGAAGAGTGAGTGAGGAGACAGGGAAGTGGAAACTAGGTGAGACAGGAAATGAGTTGTACGTAGAAGCAAGAATCGGTGACTACTCCAGGGGCATCAGGAAGCCAGCAGAATGCTTTTTTTGAATAGCATGTTTTAGTTTGCAAAATATTTGATTCTCTTTGATAAGATATGTGTTATGATTTTCTACATATTACAGATGATAAAACTAAGCTTAAGAGCAGTTAAATGATTTTCCAGGTTCTCAGACTTTTGGAGAGCTAAAGCTGGGGCTCCTGCCCCCCAAATGTGGCACTTTTTGTCCTCTAAAACCAGTCATTGTAAATGACGAATCTGAGGAACAAGCGTGTGGATTTTATGAAATGTAGGTTTAAAAAATGTAAACATATCAGGATCCTTAAAAAAGCACTCTCCATGTTTTAAAGAACAGCAAAATCACTAGAAATGACTGTGTACCTTACTACTGAGAGCCCGGCTCCAATGTAATTTAGCAGTGGATTTGACACTTCTTCTGCATCCAATCCAAACCAACCAAACCTGAAAATCCAGAAAGTCACATCAAATTAAATATTGTTAAGATGTTTCACCATAATGTTTAAGGGCATGGACTCGGGGCCAGATTCCTGGTTCAAATCCCAGCTCTCTCACTTATTAGCTGTGACTTTGGGTAAGTTATTTATTTTCGCTGTACCTCAATTTCCTATTTTTTTATTTTTTATTTTTTTTTGAGATGGAGGCTTTCTCTGTCACCCAGGTTGGAGTACAGTGGTATGATCTTGGCTCATTGCAACCTCTGCCTCCTGAATTCAATCTATTCTCCTGCCTCAGTCTCCCAAGTAGCTGGGACTACAGGTGCCTGTCACCAAGCCTGGCTAATTTTTGTATTTTTAGTAGGGATAGGGTTTTGCCAGTCTGGAACTCCTGAAATCAAGTGATCCACCCACCTCGGCCTCCCAAAGTGCTGGGATTACAGGCTTTAGCCAACGTGCCCAGCTTCCCATGTTTAAAATAGGATAATTATTGTACCTACCTTATAAGTTTGTTACAAAGATTAAATGAGTTAGTATACATAAAAGTACTTGTGAGTGTCTCTTTACTAAGACTAAAAAAGAAGAAGTAGGAGAAAATAGTTCACCTGACTCATGGAAGGTTAATTAATTGGTTACAATATTGTATTGTATATAATTGGTTACAATATTGTATTGTATACGATATTGTATAGTGTTTGGAGTAGACTTTTAAAAAACTTCTAGGTTAAATATCCCTACTCTGTCATTACCACAGATTTTTTTTTCCTACCTTGACATTGCTGTGATCATCACCAAGAATCACTGAGAACCATCCAGGGGCAAGAGGAAAGGAGAAAAGAAGGAAAAGAAAAAGAAAATAGCAGGAGGTGGGGAATGGGGAAAGGATGGGAGACAATGTATTGGAAGTTAGTAAGTTGGTTTGTTTTGTTGTTTTGAGGTGGTTATAATGCTTTGAGTGGAAAGGGAGTCCAAAAGGTAAGATGAGAATAACACCCTACATTCTACTCATTTTTCCAAAATTGATTTGAATGTTAATCTTAATGCTGACCAAGGGCACCAGTCTGATAGAACTTTGTGTAATGATGGGACTGTTCTCTATCTTCACTGCACAAAAGAGTAGCCCCTCCCCATATGTAGCTACTGAGCACACCCAAGTGGCTAGTGCAACCCAGAAACTGGAGGTTTAATTTTATCAATTTAAATTAATTTAAATTTAAATATAAACGGCCTCCTGTGGTTTCTGGCTACTCTATTGGACAGCGCAACGCTAGAGCTGGGGCTGGCAAACTTTTTCTCAAGGGCCAGACTGTAAATAATTTAAGCTTTGAGGGTCAGTTATTCCCTTACTGCTCAACTCTACCACTGTGATAGAAAAACAGCCATAGACAGTCCTTAAATGGATGGGTTTGGCTGTGTTCTGATAAAACGTAATTTATAGAAATGGCCGGGAAACCAGACCATGGTTTGCCAACCCTGCTCTAGAGGGAAGAATATGTGCTCTGGAACTAGAAGACCTGGGTTTGAATCCTAGCTTCTTAGTTCTGTGACCTACAGTAAATTACTTAACCTCTTTGGGTATCTACTCTAAGATAGTGCTTACTTCATGTATTTGTGAAAGTGAGATGATAATGATGCATAGAACATGTCCAGCAAACTGTGACACAATAGAAAGGGACAATAAACATCAGTTTCCTTTTTCTCTCTCTACCTCTGTTTCCCAGATTTAATGCTACACTATATCTTGATCAAATATCTAGATTATTTATTTATTTATTTATTTATTTATTTATTTTGAGACAGAGTCTCGCTCTGTTGCCCAGGCTGGAATGCAGTGGCGTGATCTTGTCTCACTGCAAGCTCCGCCTCCCGGGATCATGCCATTCTTCTGCCTCAGCCTCCCCAGCAGCTGGGACTACAGGTGCCCGCCACCATGTCCGGCTAATTTTTTGTATTTTCAGTAGAGACGGGGTTTCACCGTGTTAGCCAGGATGGTCTCAATCTCCTGACATTGTGATGTGCCCGCCTTGGCCTCCCAAAGTGCTAGGATTACAGGTGTGAGCCTGTAAATATATTTAATTTCTACATATTCTAAATATTAAGAATTTGGGGCAAATAGCAATAGAAGGTGGCATATTTGATGTGTATGTTTTACCAGCTATAAACTCTGTGAGAATAAGAATCACATGTTATTCCTCTCAGTAAGCACTTGCCTTACGAAGAATATGGGTGCGGGAAATCTTAGTTGAACTAATATGACTTGAATTACCTTGAGCTTGCCCAGCCAGTTAAGGCATTAAATGATCCCCAGATTAAGATTCCAAGGCCTAATCCAATGGTTTTGATAATTGGGACAACAGCAATGTTCCCTGTAGATGTAATATACAGAAGAAACATGTTACTTCCAATATAGAAAATACATTTATAAATAGAATTAGTTTTTATTCTAACTTCAACTGAAGTGGATGGGATTTGGACAAATTTAGTAAAGCACAGTTCCTTATTTTTTAAGTAAAATAACCATATTTTTGGCATTAAATTTATGATTATGATTGTTAAAAGAACTAGGCTCAGGGAAAAAGTCTACAAAGAAAAATGTTGAACTCCTAATTGTACAGAGGTTTCTCACCCTTAGCATAGCTCTCTATTCTGTGACTCTTCATGGAAGCTGTCAGTGATAAATTATCAGTGACCATCCTCTGAGACTTGAACTAGGGCCAATTACTGGCAGAAGTCTTTGGCCATAAAACAGGCTCAGAATTTGCTCTTCCATGATTGCTGATTTGTCTTCTGGATTTCTGGATTTCCACATTCATTTTTTTATGTTTTGAGGGTCACTGAGGGCCAAATCCATATACATATATATTTTTGGTCTATCCTACAATCTCTTCTTGAAAGGTTACCTCTTTAGGATTCCATGACGTCCTCATCACTTGATTCTCCTCCTGTTTCTCTCTTTAGCTCTTTCTCTAGCTGCTATTTTTCATCATTCCTTCTGGAATAAGGTACCTCCTAAAGATTTTCCCTTGAGCGTATTTGTCCCCTTGCTTTATTGTCCTTTGGGTACTTGACCTAATTTCATGTTTTCAGCTACCAGCTAAAGGTGCATGTTCCCAGTGCTACAGCTCTAACCTGGACCTACTTTAGAGTTTTAATATTATTCTCCAAACCATCAAGAAGAAATCTCCAACCAGATGTTTTCTATGGTGGAAACATCAGGATGTTCATGCTCAGAAAGGGCCAAGCTGAACCCATCCTTTTCCCTTTCAAACATGTTCTTTTTCCTTTCCTCACATGTGTCAATACCACCACCCTCCTAATCACCTGTAATCAAATCTCTACGCTATCATTGGCCCCTCCCATTCTGCTATGTCCTATATGCTATCAGTTGCTCCAACCTATGGCATCCACATTTGCAACATATCTCAAATTGGACTCTTTCCCCACGGAAACTCAGTGGAATCTGCTGGGTGAACAGAAATGCTCTCGTGGCTATAAAGATCTGCAGGATGGATGGATGTTTCGTCTGTTCCTGTCCCTCTATTAGATATGACAAGCAATCATACTGAGGTATAAGTGAGGTATAATAATGTAAATCTTGGTGGAAATCTAAAAGCTAACTCTTTTGTCTTCTAACTTATGAACTTCACTAAATCATTTAACTCCTCAGAGACTCAAATTAAGTGGGTAATAAATAAATTTTAATTTTAATTTTTTAAATAAATTTTTAACATTTTCACATGTATTTGCTCTTAATGAAATTATTTCTAAAGATCATTGATACTTGGAATTCTCTTTGCTGAAGAAAAAAAGACCTCCTGGGGTGTATTTATATTAATTGAAGGGAAACACTTGATTGACCAAGCCAAGTTACGAATTCTAATTATATAGTTTCAGGTACTGATAAGGCAACAGAAAGATTTTTGTTTACTTTGCTTTTCTGTTAAAAGCCCTTTTGAAACGAAGTATCTTCACATTGGCCTAATTAGGTTAAGCCCTAAAAATGATATTAGTAGAGATTACTATTTAATAAATATTTTCTGATAAACATCCTGGAAAAAAGGGGCAGAACACACTAAAATAATAAATGAGTTATGCTTGAATAGACGGAGAATAATTAAAATGTTTTTACTGTAATAATTTTCTACCACGAACTTAGAAGTAAATCATTTAGAGGAATAAATCAGGTGGAACAAATCAGGTAAAGCACCAAAAATATTCATTGAGCATGTGAAGGCAAGAAAGTAGTTAATTTCTAGTATCTATGACTAAGGGTTATTCAGAATCACTGTTTGTGCTATTTCTTCCTACTGTGAGCGAGAATTATTTTGATCATTATGTTACATAATAAAAGTATAAATTATATCAGACATTACCTGTTGCCCAAATGCAGCCTCCAAGCATTGCAAAAGGCCAAAACTTTGGGCAATGCAATATCAGATTGACCACCAAGGCAACCAACCATATGGCAGCACAAAGGACCCACTGGAGAAACATTCCTGGAAATAAACAAACTCGGTGTTAGTGGTTCAAATTGAATTGAATCAATTTGTGCTCAGGAATATCTATGAGGTGGTATTATAGGAATGGTCACAATTTATTGAATGCCATATGCCATGGACTTGCACATTTCATTCTTATGACTACTCTGCATCATAATTAACCCCAGCTCAAAGATAGAGAAAATGAATCTGCAATTAAGCAATGTGTCCAAACAGGTAGTAGTTTGTTGAGCTGGAATTTAAACCCAGGTTGACTCCAAGGCTTAGACACGGTGTGCTCTGGTTTAATATTATTTTTTTCTATTAGACAAATCAAGAATTTTCAGCCAAAGAGTGATGGCAAGACCAAGTGCATATTCTCATTCAGATGCCACACTGAGTACTCTTGCATCCCCAAAACCTGGTAGTAAGTACTTCAGAATAGCATGACAGTAATTTAAACCTTCGGTGACCATTTATGCCAGCTCTGGGATAAAAATAAAATCATTTATGGTCATACATAGGCCTCATACAGTTAGAGTTCAATGCCTATGGTGAGTCAGGCTTTATAAACCTGAGAATTAGCTTTCTAGGTCAAGGTTACTCTACTTTCTATACTTTGAGTTGCCATTTTCCAGTTATCTGAAGATAAGCTGGTGATGAGGTGTATCTGTACCTTTTTGAGGCTTCTGCATCACTAAGGATTTAAAGATTAAAAGGATGAGCAAATAGTTGACATTGAAAGAAATACTGAGGCAGTTAAAACTCAATGGATTACTTCTGGCACTAACTTTGGAAGATTGTTGCCCTTCTTGGATTCAATCTCATGGTGGAGGAGAGAGAAAAAATGGCTGCTAATCTCTATGACAAAAGAGTAGAATCAGCCAGGCGTGGTGACTCCCGTCTGCAATCCTAACACTTTGGGAGGCCGAAGTGGGTGGACTGCCTGAGCTCAGGAGTTCGAGACCAGCCTGCACAACATGGTGAGACTCCATCTCTACTAAAACTACAAGAAATTAGCCGAGTGTGGTAGTGTGTGCCTGTAGTTCCAGCTACTTGGCAGGCTGAGACATGAGAATCACTTGAACCCTAAAGGCGGAGGTTGCAGTGAGCCAAGATTATGATACTTCACTCCATCCTCGGTGCAAGAGTGAGACTCTGTCCCCTCAAAAAATTGAAAATTAAAAATTAAAAGGGTTGGATTCCCGGGGTTGAAAGGAAGTTTCTTTTTTTAGTTTTTTGGTTTTCAAATGAGAAACTGAAAACAGCAGAGCTGGTAATATTTGCCCAGGATCACAAAGCTAATTGTGGAAGACTAAAAGCTAGATCCTCTACCCATTTTTTTTTTTTTTGTTCCTCAGGTAGTTCCTATTCTTGTCCTAACTCCAGAGGAAAAGAGAAGAAAGGCCCTGGAGCAAAACAATTTGTAATCGTATTTTCTAAGTGCACGAAGACAAAGAATTGGGGAAATAACACAACTGTGGTCAGGTAATAAATACTACCAAAGAAGTAATCCCAACATGTGTTCACCGTCAATCTCAATTCCTTCTCCCGGCTTCAATATGGAAGTCAGGTAAATACAAATAACTCTTGCTTCTCCTTCTCCAAAACTCACATTAGTCAGTTCTGCTATGATGTAACATGTGCATTCCTTGAAATCACTGCACTATGCAAAATCATGCAGTAAAAACTACAGAGCATATGGGGAAAATGGGACTAGGGGAACAACACTCAACCCAATTAAAATGGTAGTACAGTTTTAACTGGTTAACTGGTTAATTACATGAATGCTGTAATAAATAGGGCATTTTAATTGAAAAAGTCCAGAAGTTTGCTCCTGGAAGTGGGTATCCAAAGGGTTGCGGCTTAAAAGTTACTGTGAAGGTGTTGGGTGAGGAGTTCTGATAGCAGATGTGGTTGGATGGAATACTTCATAACCACATGTGGTGAGCTAAGGGAGCTGGTCGATATTTGAAGGACGTGAGGGTATATGCGTGCATTGTGTGCATTATCACACATCTTTATTCATCTAGGTGCAGTTTTCTGTGTTTATCTAGAGCTTTCTCACACACAAAATTGCACATAAGCCAGCCAAAAATCTGTTATGCTTAAATTGTTCTCCAATATATCAATCATGTTGAAGATTCATGTTTTCAAAACAAGTGTTATTAGTAGAACTGACTATAAATTTCTTCCATTCATATAATGGCCCAAGAGCTTTCCTGACAGTAACCTCCCTAGCTTTACCATGAAACAACCTTAGTGGTTCTCCTATTCTGACTTGCAGACAAACTGGTATGGGCACTGTCAAATGACTAATTTTAAGCTCTATTCATTAGGTATCAAGATCAACATGATTTATTTTTGTAGCTGTACTTTTAAAAGACCAAAAAAGGAACTTCATTTTTAAAAATAATATAACGTTAACAATCAAGGAAATATAATTACCATCACCAGTATCAAATTTTTTAAGTGGCACAAAATTTGAGCCAAACAAAAGGATAGCTACAAAACAGGAGATGTAACCAAAGGTTAGGTCTGCTCCATTATTGCTCATGGTTCCAGTCTTGATGAGTTTAGCTGGTTCACTTTAGACTTGATGTACTTTTCAGGAGCTTCTGAAATTAAAAAAAAAAAAAAGAAAAAAGAAACAATTGAGATGTGAATCTGTGAACAAATTGTGATTCACATATTTATCAAATTTTTCAAAAGTATGCTAAGACTCCTTTCTGTGGATAGTTAGGACATGACAGAAGTATATATTATGCTTGTACTTCATGCTCATTTATTCTATCAGCAAATATTTTTGATCACTAGCCTACAATTTAAAAAGAACAACTTTGTCTTCAGGGCTTGAAAGCCTAACTTCTTCTAAGATCTGAAGACAATTTTTAGTACATTACAAAAAAAAAAAAAAAAAATTCTCCTGTGTAGATTCCACCACTGCAGAAAGTTTTAGTGAACAACACAGCTAAACTTATTTAACAGCTCTAGCTCCTCTATGAAGAAAAGGACTAAAATCACAAATAACCAAGAATTAGACATTTTTTCATAAAGTTAGCATTTAGAAAAGGCCACTGAATACAATTCAGATTTTTAGTTTCCTGAGATACAGGAGAAAAAAACACCACCAAAGTAATTTTATCACAGGGTGCAGAGTCTTTCCACAATGCCATCTTGGATTCTTTCATATTTAGCACACTGGCCCTTTGGAATAAGCCCCCTGGAATAGAATCAGAATAATCCAGTGGTTTCTTTTTCCCTGCAAATTTAATGTTATATTAATAACTTCTTGTATATATGTATTGAATAAAGTACACCTGAAATCAAATCACCTTTCCTTGTTATTTTATTTCACAATGACAAACATTTAAAGGTCCATGTATTGTTCCTTATGTGTTCTTTCCGAGAATATTAAATATACAACAACCTACAAAATATATTATTTACCATTATTAAAGATAGTTTAACTGAAAACAAGGATCACTTCAAAACTGGTCATAAACTTTAGTAAAGAAAATGTGTATTTGAAATTGTGTGGACTTTCTTAAAACAAAAACAAAAACAAAAACACATTGCTATTAAGAAAACATCCTCTATAGGGATGTGGTTGAGGAAGAGACACTGAGGCACATTTCAACATTGACACAATAATGCTATTCAATAAATATAAGAATAATTCTACTGCTAGGCTCAAAGAGAGGTTCAGCCCTGCAGAGACTTACATGGGTTATGACTCAAGGGTCAGCTGAAGCAGGTGCTTGCTGCTAAGATAACAGAGGTGCCACAGGTCAGAGATGCAGGAAGTGTCTTGAAAAGCTAACCTATGACTAAAAAGACACATGATTGGGTGATAACGCATTATTTTCTCCTCATTTTAATTAACAACAAGCAAAGCAAAACAAAACCTTTATGTGTACATTCATAAAAAGAGAATGTCTAACCTTCAAGAGTGGCAAATTATTTATTGAAAAGAAGGCTCCACAAAGGCCCTACACCTCTGAAACGGAGAGAATAATTTGACATGCTAATTAGAGTGCATGAGCTGCATTTTGACTACCGAATAAACATCAATCAGTTATTACCTACAGATAAATGAAGTTTATTGCATGCAGCTCTTGTACATTTCAGAGCATGTGATCTTATTTCATTGTGAATTGGCAATAACTTACTGTCTTTAAAAAGGCTCTACCTCGCTCTAAAACAATGAAATTTTTGTGGAAAAGAAAAGGAGTATCACTCCATCCAGCACATTTTTTCCAATTCTTCCTGCACAAAACCTAAAAAGTCTCAAACATTATTTTAATGTTTTCTTTTCAGAGTCCACTGATATTTTGTCAAACTATATTAATTCATTTTTATTTTATTACTTTTGTTTCATTTATTAGTAAATACTTCTCCTTTACATTTTTCCTAGTAATTTAAACTTCTACGCAGACTTGGAAAAAATTGGTATTTGGTATGTTCTGATCAATACTGTTTGCTCCACTCCAACTAAAATTTCCTTTTTTGTTTCATGTTGATTTCCCCAAATCTCCCGGCAAGTACCGCCTGTCTTTGGGCTAAAATTAACAGTGCTTGAATGTACTTATTCTGAGCCTTGATTTTTCTTTTTAACCATGAGCACGTTTTTGAAAAATCATGAGACGCTCCCCTGCAAAGCGACTTTGCTTTCCTTTGAGTGGCTGTACTCACTGCGTTCCGGGCTGGCGGCTGAAACTCCTTCCTACTCAGCGCCGGCGCGATCCGCCCCTACATGCCTGCGTGGAGCCGGAGCCTGACTCATTCCCTCTACGTGCAGGGGGCGGTCTGGCCAGCCTTTACTTTCTGCGGGAACAATTTCCCACACACCGGCCGGGAGGAGAGGGGAGGGCTCTCGCACCCGTGACCCAAAGTCCCATTCCCAGGGTGCTCGCGAAGAGCGCCAATCCAGCCTTGACTTCCTGCTGGGACGTTTACCTCCCTAAGGAGGGTGGAGAGGGGAGGGCTTTAGCACCGGTGACCCAGAGGCCTTCATAGGACAGCAGGTTGGGGAACGCCTTCCTTCAGTTGCTGTCCTGGAGTGAATTGTCAGGTGGCTCGTGAGGAGTCGTCAACCCTGGGTGGGTCAACCAGGAAACTAGAAGAGTTTTGTGTATTTCAAGAGGTGATTATTCAGGGAACTCTCAGCATGTCACCCTCTCTAAGTGTCACAGAGGGAGGTATTATTTGTGCAGTTTATGGATAAAACAAAAGGTTGAGGAATTTCGCACCACTGTAAAAGATTATCTCAAGTGAATTTTTCCATTTGGTATTAAGAAATTCATCTGCACCACTGATGTCAGTAACATCTCTCGTGACATCACAAGATTTCACTTGTAATCACTAACTATAGATGCAACCAAGCCATTTATCTGTACAGGCCATTTATCTGTATTTTTTTGTTTTGTTGTGTTTTTGTAGACGGAGTCTCGCTCTGTCGTCCAAGCTGGAGTGCAGTGGCGCGATCTCGGCTCGCTGCAAGCTCCGCCTCCTGGGTTCAAGCAATTCTCCTGCCTCAGCCTCCCGAGTAACTGGACTACAGGCGCCCACCACCACAACCGGCTAATTTTTTGTATTTTTAGTAGAGATGGGGTTTCACCGTGTTAGCCAGGATGGTCTGGATCTCCTGACCTTGTGATCCGCCCACCTCGGCCTCCCAAAGTACTGGGATTACAAGCGTGAGCCGCTGCTCCAGGCCTGTATTTTTATCTAATATGTACTTAGTGTCACATGAGAATATATGTTCTAGGTTTCTCAAGCTTGACTGCACATAATGGCCGAGGGAAGTGGCTTTAAAAAACAAAATAAAACAAAACTAATATCTGGATCCAATACCAAAGCAATTAAAATAGAATCTCTGAGTATGTGACTCAGGAATCATTTCCTTTCAAAAGTCTTCCTGGGCTGACTCTAATGTGAAGCTAGGCTCAAGAATCATATTCTTATCAATACTTTTCAAACTGTATTGCCAGTAAGAATAACCTGAGGAATGGGTTAAAATGCAGGTTCCCAACATCTTTATTTAGATTTTGAGGAACATTGTTCTAGTTCTGTACTGTCCAATATGTAGCCACTAGCAGCATGTGGTTATTTAAAATTAAATCACAATAAAATATTTAGTAGTTCGCTTGCACTGGACACCTTTCAAGTGCTCAGTAGCCAGATATGCAGATTATAGAACATTTCTGTCACTGCAGAAAGTTCTACTGGAAAACACTGCTCTAGACTGTTAGCCATGGAAGTACAAAGGTTACCCAGATAAAATCATCTCTTCAGTCGGAAGAGATGTATACAGGCTCGCCTGTAATACCAGCACTTTGGGAGGCTGAGGCAGGGGGCTCATGAGGTCAGGCATTGGAGATCAGCTTGGCCAACATGGTGAAACCCTGTCTCTTCTAAAAAT